>NC_082714.1:94902274-95112274 GCF_030144855.1 Hypanus sabinus | reverse complement strand
GGTTGCGTGCTTACGGTTGTGATGCAGCTTGCTGTCGGCGCGGACTCGGTGAATCGCGGTCAGCACCAGCATCAGGAAGAGCGAGGCCAGGACAGCCAGTCCCACTGGCACCCAAACCTGTGGGTAGGACACACAGATACAGAGGGTGAGGACTCTTCCACCGACTGCACCCTTCTCCCTCACTCCCTGAGGCTGGCAGGGGCAAGAGGTGGGACAATGGGCTGAATGGTCTCCTATCATTAGGAGGTCACACGGCATGGAAGCAGGCTGTCCAATGCCAACCACGGTGCCCATCTGAGTTCTCCCACTCGCCAGTGTTTGGCTAAACCTTCATACCTATGAATTTATCCAAGAACCTCAAAGATTAAAGATTAGTTTTACTTGTCACATCAGAATCAGAAGCACAATCACTTTATTGTCATTATGTGAAACCTGCCAGAATTGATTGCAGTTCAGTGCCAAGCATCATAAAACACAGAGCAGTACCACAACAGACAACACGATAGCAGCAACAATTTATAAGACGATTGGGCAAAATGGTGTAAAACAATCAACAATTGGTGCAAAAAGGTCAATCATCAAACTTAAATAAATGTGAACGTATGAACAGAATAAATAATTACCAACAGAACAAGGAGAAGAGGAAAGACCATTTAACAGATATTGTGCAGAGACAGTTAGGAAATAACACCCAAGTGAGTTTTGTTGAGAAGCTACAGGAAAGAAGCTTCGGTGATGATGTTTAGTTCTGGTGATGATTGACTTGCAGCGTCTCCCTGATTCAGCAGCAATTTTTTAGCTCTTTTCTTCGCTCTGGCGATGAACAGGTTTTTTTAAATGTTGGTAGCTGACAGCCAATGATCTTCTCTGCTGAGTGGACCACTCACTGAAACCTGGATTTGGAGAGGGAGGAGGCGGTAGGGAACCTATTGGTGATCGCGGTGTTCACAGCACCCTCAATGATGGCTGAGTGAAAACTCATCAGGGGTGCGCCCTGAGGGGCAAAGTTTCCTAATGTGGAGTAGGAAGAACGATCTTATTGTGCTTTCCTAATGATGAGCTTGTCCTATTTCCATCTATTGGCAATGGTAGTCCCCTGGGAATTTGAATTTTCCATTTAGAGTAGGGGAGATTCAAACAAGCAGACATGAGTTGAGAGTTAAGGGGCAAAAGTTTAGGGGTAACATGAGGGTAAACTTCTTTACTCAGAGAGTGGTAGCTGTGTGGAACAAGCTTCCAGTAGAAGTGGTAGAGGCAGGTTCGATTTTGTCATTTAAAGTAAAATTGGATAGGTATATGGACAGGAAAGGAATGGAAGGTTATAGGCTAAGTGCAGGTAGGTGAGACTAGGTGAGAGTAAGCGTTTGGCACACACTAGAAGAGCCGAGATGGCCTGTTTCCGTGCTGTAATTGTTATATGGTTATATGGCAGGACCACAGACATAGCCTGACCATTAATTTCCAAGGGGAGGGAAAGGTAGGGGATTTCAGCAGAAATTAACCCTCATTTCTATAGTCCTGATAGCATTAAGCTCCAAGTTGTTGCGAGCACACCATGCTGCAAACAAAGCAGTCTACCTCTCTTTGATAGCAGGACACATCATTATTAGAGATGAGACCAACTAGTCGTGTCATCTGCAAACTTTAATAGATTTGTCTGTGGAAGTACAGTCATTTGTATAAAGTGAGAATATAAAGGGAAGAACCTGGGGAGAGCCTGTGCTTACAGACGTTGGACTGGGCAAGTAGGAACCCAGCCTTATATACCGCTTCCTTTGAATAGGAAGCTCATAATCCCCTGACAGACAATGTCGGGTAAAGCTAGCTGGGTAAGCTTGTTGTGGAGCAACTCCAGAACAAGAGTACTGAAGACAGAGATAAAATCCACAAACAAGATCCTCACATAGGCGTTGGGGGGAGTCCAAATGTTTAAGAATGTAATAAAGGTTCAACTTAATTGCATCCTTAACTGAGCAATTTGCTCTATAAGCAAACCATAGCAGGTCAAGAAGAGGATCAGTAATGGACTTAAGGTAGGCTAACATCAGACGCTCAAAGGTTTTTACCACTACTGAAGTTAGAACAACTGACCTATAATCATTACATATATTGATCTTGTCTTTCCTGGGAACTGGAACGATTGTAGCAACTTTAAAGCAGTCTGGAACCCTGCATAATTGCAGGGAGGTGCTAAATATCTTGGTGAAGACGGGCTAGCTGATCTACATGGTGCCTTTAGTGCCTTTAACACCATCCAGCCCAGGATCTTAAGGCACAAACTAATGGAGGTGGGAGTAGACTCACACATGGTGGATTGGATAATGGACTACTTGAAAGACAGACCTCAGTATGTGCGGTTGGGAGACTGTAGGTCTGACACGGTGGTCAGCAGCACAGGAGCACCGCAGGGGACCGTGCTCTCTCCAGTCCTGTTCACCCTGTACACATCAGACTTCCAACATAACTCAGAGTCCTGCCATGTGCAAAAGTTCGCTGATGACACGGCCATAGTGGGGTGTGTCAGGAATGGTCAGGAGGAAGAGTATAGGAAACTGATACAGGACTTTGTGATATGGTGCAACTCAGACTACCTGCGTCTCAATATCACCAAGACCAAGGAGATGGTGGTGGACTTTAGGAGATCTAGGCCTCATATGGAGCCAGTGATCATTAATGGAGAATGTGTTGAGCAGGTTAAGACCTACAAGTATCTGGGAGTGCAGTTAGATGAGAAGCTAGACTGGACTGCCAACACAGATGCCCTGTGCAAGAAAGCACAGAGTCGACTGTACTTCCTCAGAAGGCTGGCGTCATTCAATGTTTGTAGTGAGATGCTGAAGATGTTCTATCGGTCAGTTGTGGAGAGCGCCCTCTTCTTTGTGGTGGCATGCTGGGGAGGCAGCATTAAGAAGAGGGACGCCTCACGTCTTAATAAGCTGGTAAAGAAGGCGGGCTCTGTCGTGGGCACAGAACTGGAGAGTATGACATCGGTGGCAGAGCGGAGGGCGCTGAGTAGGCTATGGTCAATCATGGAAAACCCTGAACATCCTCTGCACAGCACCATCCAGGGACAGAGAAGCAGCTTCAGCAGCAGGTTGCTGTCAATGCAATGCTCCTCAGACAGGATGAAGAGATCATTACTCCCCAAAGCCATTCGGCTCTACAATTCAACCACCAGGGGCAAGACATGTTAAAGTGCTGGGGTTAGGACTGAGCTTAAGTTACCACTCAATGCACTTTAGTAAACTATTTAAGAACTTTTTAAAAGCTATTTATTAATGCTTTTTGGGAGGGTGATTTTAGATGCATATCATATTTATACTGTTAAATACTGTATGTAATTAGTTTTGCTACAATAAGTGTATGGGACACTGGAAAAATGTTGAATTTCCCCTTGGGGATGTATAAAGTATCTATCTATCTATCTACATGGTGCTTTAGCATTACCAAGCAAGACAGCATCAGAGTCTGCAGCTTTCTTAATGTTCTGTTTTCCAAATAGTTTGTGGAGGTCATCTTGATTCACAGAAAGTATAGAGTGAGATGGAGGGACTGGATTCAAAGTTGAAAGTAAATTTATTATCAAAGTACATATATCTCACCATATACAACCCTGGCATTCATTTTCTTGTAAGTCAATTCAATGATTTATAATAAATAGATTGATAATAATTTTGATAATAAATTTACTTTCAACTTTGAATCATAACAACCATACCATGATCAATGAAAGACAGCCTAACTACTGTATTCAACCAGAGTGTAGAAGACAATAAACTGTACAAATATAGAAGCAGAAATGATAATAATAAATAAATAAGCAATAAATATTGAGAACATAGGATAAAGAGTCCTTGTGAGTGAGTCCATTGGTTGTGGCAACATTTCAATGTAGGGGCAAGTGAAGTTGAGTGAAGCTGTCTCCTTTGGTTCAAGAGCCTGATGAATGAGGGATAGCAGCTGTTCCTGAACCTGGTGCTGTGAGTCCTGAGGACCCAGTACCTTCTTCCTGGTGGCAACAGTGATGAGGGTGTTCCCTAGGTTGTGGGGGTCCTTGATGATGGATGATGCTTTCCTGTGGCAGCATTTCATGTAGATGTGTTCAGTGGTTGGGAGAGTTGGTGATGGTTTCTCCGTGATTTGACATTCAAGGTGAGCATGGAAGACATTGAGCTGATCTGGAGGCAAAGCCTTGCTATCACCTACGTCGTTTGATATAACTTTAGAAGAGATGATAGTATTAAGCCCTGCCACAACTATCGAGCATCCTTCAAATTGCCACTTCACTCGTGAAATCATACCCATACCTCTGGTAACTTTTTTGGTCACCAGACTAGAATGGGGGATGGTGATATGGGAGTGACTGTGAAAGGGAGAGGGGAGGACTGATCATAAAGAAGATAGGGAGCAGGAGGCCAGGTAGGGGCTCAGCATTACAGGATCAGAGGAAGTGAGAAGAGATAGATGTCGGTTGTCCTTATCAAACCGGCAATAAAACTGATTGAACTGATTACCTGGGGTAGGGAGGCTCCAACATAGCATGCTCACAAATTACCAAGACTAACCCATATGTCTTTGGAATATGAGAGGAAACTGGAACACCCAGAGGAAACCCACACAGTGATGGGGAGAATGTATAAACTCCTTATAGAAGGCAGCAGGAACTGAACACCATTTTATATGTTGTTATTGTGCTTGCCTCAACTACTTCCTATGGCAGCTGGCTCTATATATTCACCTCCCTTTGGGTGAATACATTTCCCCTCAGGTTCCTGTTTCCCCTCTCAGCCTAATGCCCTTTAGTTTTTTATTCACCAACCTGGGGGAAAAGCTGTGACCATTCACCCTGCCTATCCTCCTCATAGTGTTCTGTAAGATCATTCTCAGTCTCCTATGACATCAGGGTGGTCCGTGAATCCATGAACACTACCTCACCATTTATGCACTACTTACTCATTTTTTAATATTCTGAACTAATTTCTACGGATGTACAACATTCTAACTGGTTGCATCACCGTCTACACAAAACCCAACCCAACTCCAGCCTGATGCCCCTGCCACTCAGACACACCCATGGAGCACCACCACCTGCAGGTTCCCCTCCCCTCCCTGGGGAAGTGAGTTCCCATTTCTGCAGTGAGGCCGTGTGTCTGGGGGGAGGGAGGGTAGGCGATGATCTGACTTAGAACCGGTGCGGACCAGGGAAATCCGGCTGTTTAATGACGTTGAGGTGTTCCCGGGGAACCCAGACCCCGAACAAAAATACTCACTCCGAAGGTAGGCTCCTCCTCCCGGGCCGTCACGTTCCTGGAGGTGGTGGTCTCCCTCGCTGCTGTACAGGGTTAAAGATACAGACATCATGTTACAGCTCCGGACTGGGGCAATAATGTCAGTGAAGAGGGTAAAGCCACTTGACCTGTCCCCAGTGACAAACACTCACCCCTCTCTTGCTCACTACACCCCTTCACTCTCCCAACCCACTCCTCTTCTCTTTCCCTCCCCAACCTCCCTACTTCTCTGACATAGCCACCCTCATCGGTCCTCCTACCCCTCCCTCTCATCTACCCTGCCTCATTCTCTCACTCCCTCCTGCTACATTCTCCACTCATTCCCTTCCTTCATCTTCTCCTCCCCCTCTCCCTTTCCCAGCCCCTCCCTCCCACTTCCTGTCTCCCTCTCTAACCCTTTCTCTCTTGCCCTTCCCTTCCCTCCTTCCCCTCCTCCCCTCAGCTTTTCCCTCTTTCCCCCTTCCCCATCTCCACCATTCCACGCTTCCCTGGGCTTGCCACCACTTCCAACTTCCCCACTCCCCAATTCCCTCCACCCTCCCTGCTCCTCACCGGGGGTGGTGGGCTCGCTGAGGCAGATGTCGAGAGGCCCGTCCATGAAGTGCCCCTGGGCGGAGGCGCGGGCACTGCCCAGTGGGTTCTCGATGATCAGCGTGTAGTTACCATTGTTGCAGTGGGTGGGGCTGGCCAGCTCCAGGCAGCCATGCACCTCGTTGGGGGCCTCCTCATAGATGGTGGTCCAGCTGATGAGGCTGTTGGGCAGCTCGAAAGGGCCGTGGAACCATCGAGTGTGGGGCCGGGGGTTGCCGCGCATCACGAACGGGAAACACCAGTTGTGGTGGTTGACGGCGTCTGACAGGCTCAGGATCTCCGGCTTATCTGTGGGGGCAGCGTCAGAGGTCAGCACAGTTTCAGGGGTCAGAGACCAGCGCAGTCTCAGGGCTTAGCGCAGTTCGAGGGCTCGAAGTCTGCACCTTGGCAGGGAGTCGGACGTTAGTGCACTCCAAGGAAGGGTCAGAGGGCAGCACCATCTGATGTCTGATGGATCAGTGCCATCCTGAGGGGGGAGGGTAGTGGTCATATGTCTGTGAGGTCCGAGGGGGATCAGTGGGCATGAGCCCATGAGGGGTCAGAGGTCAGTGCTGTCCAAGGGATAAATAGATAACACCATTTGAGGGGGCTGACAGATTGACAGAAACCAAGGGATATCAGAGGTCAGCATGTTCTCAGGGGTTATAGGTCAGTGTGGTCCAAGGTTCAAAGGTCAGTGCAGTCTGAGGGGTGTGGGGTCAGAAAAGCTTGATGGATGTCAGATTTCAGCAGATTCTGAGGGGCTTGAAGGTCTGTGTATTTTATCGGAGTCAAAGGTCAGGACAGTCGGAGGTGACCTTTATTGCCCTCAGGATTAGAGAGAAAGGGTGATAGAGAACAAGGCAGGAGACAGATGGAGGGGAAAAGGGGAGGATGGAGGGGAAGTAATGAAGGGGGGAATTGGAGTAGGGCAGAACGGGGGGATTGGAGAGAGACAGGAGAGATTGGGGAAGGATTGGGGCAGAGATGGGGAGGCATGGGGAAAGGATGGAAGAATAGAGAGGGTGGGCAGTGTTTAGGATTGGGGAGGGGGCAGAGAGATTGGGGGAGGAGTGTTCCCTTACACAACACTGAGAGGGTGAGGGAGACCTCTGTGGCCCCCACCATGTTCTCTGCCCAGCAGCTGAGGGTGTTGCCATTCTCCTCGGGGTCGACGTTGATCAGGATAAGCGCTGCTTCCTGCGGCCGAGCAGCATCCACCTGGGGTCAGAGCAGGGGTACCTTGTTCAGTCAGGACCCCCGAAGGGGACGGAGCCTGTTCCTGCCACAGCAACTGCCCCACCACACCCAGATGCCTGTTCCCCATCAACACTCCCACACCCCAGTCCCCCCACCACAGAGCCCGTGTGCCCCAATCTGCACTCTGACACCACCAATGATCTATCACAACGTACCAGTTCACCAACCCAACAGCCCTGTCTAACACCCCAAAAGCCCAATCTAACACGACAGCTCAACACCCCAGTTCAACCGCTACAACCTAAAATCACAACCCAACACCTCAACCTCACACATTAGCACCCTAACCCAACACCTCAACCTCACACATTAGCACCCTAACCCAACACCTCAACCTCACACATTAGCACCCTAACCCAACACCTCAACCTCACACATTAGCACCCTAACCCAACACCTCAACCTCACACATTAGCACCCTAACCCAACACCTCAACCTCACACATTAGCACCCTAACCCAACACCTCAACCTCACACATTAGCACCCTAACCCAACACCTCAACCTCACACATTAGCACCCTAACCCAACACCTCAACCTCACACATTAGCACCCTAACCCAACACCTCAACCTCACACATTAGCACCCTAACCCAACACCTCAACCTCACACATTAGCACCCTAACCCAACACCTCAACCTCACACATTAGCACCCTAACCCAACACCTCAACCTCACACATTAGCACCCTAACCCAACACCTCAACCTCACACATTAGCACCCTAACCCAACACCTCAACCTCACACATTAGCACCCTAACCCAACACCTCAACCTCACACATTAGCACCCTAACCCAACACCTCAACCTCACACATTAGCACCCTAACCCAACACCTCAACCTCACACATTAGCACCCTAACCCAACACCTCAACCTCACACATTAGCACCCTAACCCAACACCTCAACCTCACACATTAGCACCCTAACCCAACACCTCAACCTCACACATTAGCACCCTAACCCAACACCTCAACCTCACACATTAGCACCCTAACCCAACACCTCAACCTCACACATTAGCACCCTAACCCAACACCTCAACATCCCAAAACGCCAAACCAACAACCCTACGCAGCACTCCAGCCCATTAGCAAACCAACCCAACGTATCAACGCCCCAATCCAGCATGTCAGTTCCCCTTCCCAATATCTGAACAACCAATGATACGCCCAAATTCTGACCCCAACCCAACACCCAGAACGAGTGTCAAGTCAAAGTTCTACCCCTAACAGCTAACGCAAAACACCTCCCCAATAATGACCCCGCCACAACACCCAGTCCTCAAAATTTGTACCGCATTGTCCTCACCTGCAGGGAGTATCGGGACCTGACCCTCTCCAGTAGCCAGTGGACAGAGGGTGAGGGCAAACCCGAGGCACGACACAGGAGGGTGAGGTTCTCTCCTTCCCTCACTGTCAGGTTCTCTGCGTCAATTACAGCCTCCGCCACACCTGCAGGGGAAAGGTCACCACCAGGATGGTGCCAGAGATTAGTGGGGGAGGGAGAAGGCTAAACAGTACCATCTCCATTCACACCCCAGACACACTGCAGGTACCACATTTGTCACGTCCGCCATAACAATTCCTCCTGGATCCAAACTGTTTCCCCCTCCAGTCTTGTCCCCATTCCCTACCCCTCTCCTCTCCTCCTCCCTTCCCCTTCCACACCCCTTCTCCTCCCCCTCCCTCCTCTTCTTCCTTCTATCCTCCTTCTCCCTTCTCCTCAACTTTTCTACCACCTCCTCCTCTCATCCCTCACTCTCTCCCCCTTTTCCTTCTCCTTGTACTTCTCCACCTATCTCCCTCCACCCCTCTCCCTCCCCATTCTCCTCCCCTCTCTCTTCTCTTCCTCCCCTTTCTCCCCTTCTTCTCCCCCTCCCTTTCCTCCCCTCCCCTTTCCCTCCCCTTCACCTCTCATTTGCCTTTCTCCTTCCCTCTCATCCTCCCCTTTCTCACCTTTCAACTTCACTTCCCCCACCTCCCCCTTTCTCCTTCCCTCTCTCTAATCTCCACCCTCCCTCTCCCTTCTCCTCCCCTCTCACCCTTCTCCTCTCCTCTATCTTCACTTCTCCCATCCCTTCTTCCAATTCCCTCTCATCCTCCCCTCCACACTCCTCCATCTTTACTCCCCCAACTCCTCCCGTTCCCCTTCCACTCACCTTCCTCACCTCTCTACTTTCCCCCTTCCACTCCCCATCACCTTCCCCTCACCCTTCCCTATCCCCTCCATTCCCCTCCCCCACCCTATCCCCTTCCACTCCTGTCCTTCACTTCTCTTCTCTCACCTTCCTCCTCCTTTCCCCCATAGAACAAAATCCTCTCCACATCCACTCTACCGATTTCAACATTCAATAGGTTTCAATGAGGTCATCCCTCAGCCCTCATTCTTCAGAATTCCCGTGGGTAGAGGCCCAGAGCCCAAATGCTTTTGATATAACAAGCTTTTCAATCCCAGAATCATTTTCATGATCTTCCTTTGAAACACTGTTTTATAAAGCTGCAACATTACATCCTTGCTTTTAAATTCTAGACCTCTTGAAATGAATGTGAACATCACATTTGCCTTCCTGCAGCACTGACTCAACCTACAAATTAACCTTTAGGGAATCCTGCCCAAATACTCCCAAGTCCTTTTACAGCTCAGATTTTTTAATCTTCTGTCCATTTAGAAAATAGTCTACCCTTTTACTTCTTCTAACAAAGCGCATGACCGTGCACTTCCCGACACTGTATTCCATCTTCTATTGGGATTTTCAGAAGGCCTTTGAGAAGGAGCCACATGAGGCTGCTTAACAAGTAAAGAGCCCATGGTATTACGGAAAGTTACTAGGATAGATAAAGTATTTTTCTGATTGACGGAAGGTAAAAAGTGGGAATAAAGGGAGCCTTTTTTGTTTGGGTGCCACTGACTGGTGTTCAACGGGCATCTGTGTTGGGACCACTTTTTTAATGTTATACGTCAAAGATGGATGATGGAATTGATGGCTTTGTGGCAAGGTTTGAGGATGATATAAAGACAAGTGGAGGGGCAGGTAGTCTTGATGAAGTAGAGGGGCTACAGAAGGACTTAGATTAGAATAGGCCATCTGTCTAAGTCCTTCTGTAGCACACGTGGCACCTTGTCAAAGGTCTTCTGAAAATCCCTGTGCAAAACACCCACTGATTCTCCTTTGTCTATCCTGTTTATTGCTTCTTCAAATAATTCCAACAGAAGAAAGTGAAACAATGCTGATTATAGCCTATCTTATCAAGTGTCTCCAAGTACCCCGAAACCATATCCTTACCAATCAACTCCGTCATCTCCCCAACATCTGACGTCAGTGGCCTATAATTTCCTTGCTTCTTGAAAAGTGAAGTAACAGTTGCAATTTTCCATTTCTCCAGAATCATATTAATTCTTGAAAGATCATTATTAATGCCTCCACAATCTCTTCAGCCACCTCTTTGAAAAGAGGTGAACACCATCTGGTCCAGGTGACCTTTCAGTTTCCCGAACACCTTCTCCGTAGTAATGGTAACTTCACTCGCTTCTGCGCCCCCCCCCCCACACGCACACTCTCAAAATTCTGGAATACTGCTTGTGTCTTTCATGGTGAAGACTGATGCAAAATACTTATTCAGTTCATCCGTCATTTCCTTGACCCCCATTACTACTTCTCCAGCAGTCTAATATCCACTCTTGCCTCTCTTTTACAATTTATGTATCTGAAGAAACATTTGGTATCCTCTTTAGTATCACTGGCTAACTTACCTTCATATTCCATCTTTTCCTTCCTGATGACTCTTACTTTTTAAAGCTTCACAATCCTCTAACTTCCAACTAACTTTTGCTCTATTATATGCGCTCCCTTTGGTTTTCATGTTGGCTTTGACTTCTCTTGTTAACCACAATTGTGTCATCTTGCCTTTAGACAACTTCTTCCTCTTTGGGATGTACATATCCTGAGCCTTCTGAATTGCTCCCAGAAAATCCAGCCATTGCATGTCTGTCAACATCCCTGCCAGTGTTCTTTTCCAATCAATTTTGGCCAGCTCTTCTCTCATGCCTCTGTAATTCCGTTGACTTCACTGTAATACTGATATATCTGACTTTAGCTTCTCCTTCTCAAATTGCGGGGTGAATTCTATCATATTGTGATCACTGACCACACCAGTGATCTCCTTAAGCTCTCTAATCAATTCAGATACATTGCACAACACCCAATCCAGGATAGCTGATTCCCCTAGTGGGCTGAACCATGAGCTACTCTAAAAAGCCACCTTGTAGACATTCTAAAATTCCCCCTTTTGGGATCCAGCACCAATCTGATTTTCCCAATCTACCTGCGTATTGAAATCCCCCATGACTATTGGACTAATGCTCTTTTGGCATGCATTTTCTATCTCCTGTTGCAATTTGTCGACCACATTCTTGCTACTGTTTAGGGGTCTGTATATAACTTATGGCACCAATGGCATAAGCAGAAGTGGGGTGGGGGGCAGAGGTCCTATGTAGTGAGTAGATAGTTAGGAAAGAGGCTGAAGAGAAGGACCTCTGAGGTTGTAAATTCCAGATTACTCCCTGTGCCACAGGCTAGCGTAGATCGGAATGGGATGATAGTGTGGATGAATGAATGTCTGTGAAGATGGTGCAGGGGACAGGACCTGAGGTGGAGGGGAACCAGTATCTTGGCCGGGAAGTTTGCTGATACTACTCAGGAGATTTTAAGCTAGTTTTACAAGGGGCTGGGAACCAGAATCCCAGGTCAGTCAGGGTAGGATTGGACCAGAAAGTAGGTGTCAGGGAAATTACTGAATGGCAAAATCAAAATAACAGGTATGATTGCTTGGACAGTTGCAAGTGTGTATATTTTAATGCTAGGAGTATTATAGGTAAGAGTGATGAACTTAGAGCACTGCTGTGTCGTAGCCATTATTGAAACCTGCTTGAGAGAGGACCATGAATGGGTGATTAATGTACCAGGCTTTTGAAATTTAGAAAAGATAATGGAAGAGATTAAAGAAAGGGGTGGAGTGGGAGTTGCACTACTGATCAGGGACAATATCACAGCTGTTCTCAGGGGAGACATAATGGGGGGGTCAGACACTGAGTCCATTTGGATAGAACTCAGGAACAGGAAGGGTACAATCACACTGATTGTACTATAGACCCCCTGATAGCCACCGGGACATTGAGGAACAGACATGTTATCAGCTTAAGGAAATGTGTAAAAATAATAGGGTTGCTGTCATGACGGATTTCAACTTCCCTAATATAAACCGGGATCAACTTAGGGTAAAGGGTTTTAGATGAGGCAGAATTTGTTAAGTATATCCAGGAGTCAAAATGTAAATGTCCTATGAGAGGAAGGGCCGTACTAGATGAAATGTTGGGTAATGAGTCTGGCCAGCTGACCAACCTTTCAGTGGATGAACAGTTAGGAAACAGTTCCTTAATTTTTAGGATAGCTATAGATAAAGATATGTATGGTCCTTGTGGGAGAGTTTTAAATTGGAGTAGGGCACATTACGAAGGCATTAGTCAGGAACTAAGAAGTGTTGATTGGGAACACCTCTTCTCTGGCAAATCCACATCAGATATTTGGAGGGTGTTTAAAGATCAATTGCAAAGAGTACAGGAAAGGTGTATTTCTGTTAGAAGGAAAGCTGCAATGGATGAATTTAGTCGGAAAGAGAAAGGAAAAGTATGCAGAGATTTGGAAGTTAGTATCAAATGAAGCACACAAGGAGTATAAAGAAGCCAGAAAAGAACTAAAGATAGGAATTAGGAAAGACAAGAGGGAACATGAAAAGTCCCTGGCAAATAAAATCAAAGGGGAATCCCAAGGCATTCACTCTCACATACGTCAGGAACAAAAGGATAACTAGGGAGAGGGTGGGATCACTCCAGGATAAAGGGGAGAACATTTGCTTGAATGCAGAGAATATGAGTGAGGTACTTAGTGAGCACTTTGCTTCAGTAATTACCAAAGAAAGCAATATGGAGGACCAGGAGATCAGTGATGAGGTGTATAAATACGTTAGGTATTTAGAGGTCAAGCAGTGTTGGGCTTCTGAATGAATATTAAGGCAGAGAAGTCAGGGCTTGATGGGATTTACTCCAGGTTATTGAGGAATCAAGAGACAAAATTACTGGGCCCTTGACCACTATCTTCGTGTCCTTGCTAGCCACAGGCAAGGTCCAGCGAGAGGCTGATGTTGTACCTTTGTTTAAGGAGGGAACAAGGGAAAATCCTGGGAACTATAGATGGTGCGTCTTACATCAGTTGAAGGGAAATTAGGGATAGGATATATGAGCATTTGGAAACCATGGCCTAATTAAAGAGAACCAGCATGGCTTTGTACATGGCAGGTTGTGCCTTACCAACTTGATCGAGGTTTTTGACAAGGTGACGAGAAATTGATGAGGGTAGGGCAATGGATGTTGTCTACATGGACTTTAGAAAGACATTTGACAAAGTCTTTCATGGGAGGCTAATCCAAAAAATTAAGGTGCATTGGGTCTACCTTGAATTTTGGATAGTCAGTGGGGTAGTGGTTGAAGGGACTGAGCTGCAGGCCTGTAATAAGTGGAGGGTGTGGGACTTCTGCTGTTTGTGATGAATTTAAATTACCTGGATGAAATATCTAATACCAGAGGGCATGCACTGAAGGTGAGAGAGGGTAGGTTCAAAGGGGATGTGAGGGGTAAGTTTTTTGCTCAGAGTCATGGATGCTTGGAATGTGCTGCCTGATATGGTGGTAGAGGGAAATACATTAGAGGCTTTCAGGAGACGTTTGGATAGACACATGGAAGTAAAGAAGATGGAGGAATATAGACATGGTGTAGATAGGAGGCAATAGTGTTTGAGTGTTTTTGATTTGCTTTTTAGCTGGTTCAACACAACATTGTGGGCTGAATGGCCTGTTCCTGTACTGTCAGGGTCTTTTTACCCTCACAGTTCATCAGCTCTACCCACAACGATTCAACACATGTCAACTTGTTCTAATGATTTGATTGCATTTTTCAATATTTTCATAATTTCATTTGATTCCTCTTCTCTTCCTCACTGCTTATATCAGCCCTTGCCACCCTTCCCTCCCAGTCACGCGGTGGGGGCATACTGAGGGAGCACCATGCAGTGTTAGGATCGGAAAATATCAGCAAAGTTCTCTTCCTGAAGTCTCCTCAGCTGTTTGTGGGATCTTGCTGTTCATATGTCACACACTCTGAGGTTTGCTGCCCAATCTACCCTTCCACCTCCTGCTACACCGGAAAAACAAACTCTGACAGCACTCTCCCCCGGGCAGACCCGTCACCAGCCCCGCTCCCCCCCGGTGGTGCCGGTGCCGCTTACCGCAGTCGACGAGCAGCAGCGACTCAAGTCGCACGCTGCTGCTGTTCCCCCGGCAACTCAGGCTCTGATTGGCCAGCGCCGCAAGCCCGCGCTCCTGCCACAGACGCAGCCAGCCAATCGCGCAAGAGCATCGCAGGGGGTTTCTCAGCAGCGCCCTGTGGAGACAGAGAGACCACGAGTGAAGGGTGAGGGGGTGAGGGAGATCGGGTGGGAGTGAGTGAGTGGACAGGGGAGTGGGTTGGGATGGTGTGAGGACTATTGTGGGGGTAGTGAGTGGCTGGGGTGGGGGAGTGAAAGGGAAGGAGAATGAAGAGTGGAGTCAGTGGAGGTGGTAAGTGAGTGAGGGGAGGTCAATGAGCAGTAAGTGAATGAGGGGGTTCAGTGGGGGATAAGTGAATGAGGCGGAGGTGAGGGGGTAGTCAGTCGAGGGGGAGGGGAGAGGGAGGGACAGGGAAGGAGAGGGGGTGAAGGGAGGGGAGAGAAGGAGTGGGGCAAGGGAAGTGGGAGAAGGAGGGCAGGGAGTGTGTAGTGAGTGGAATGGAGGAGGGGAAGGGAAGGAGACGAGGGATAAGAGAGTGGGAGAGGGAGGAAAGAGGGTAGGAGAGAGAGAGGAAGGGGAGGGGTGAGATGGATGGGAGAGGGAAGAAAAGGAGAGAGTGGAAGGGGATGAGGAGAGGGAGGAAAGGGAGGGGAATGGGAGAAAGAAAGCAGAGTGGAGTGGGGGGGTGGAAAGGGAGGGAGCAGGGAAAGGAAGGGACAGTGGGGAGAGGGAAAGGAAGGGAGGAAGGAGGAGTGTGAAAAAGGAGGGGGAGGGGAGGGATGAATGGAAGGGGAGGGAAAGGGAGGGCAAGAAGTGAGAAATGAAGTGGGAGGGGATAGGTAAAGGGAGTGGAGGGGAAGGGAGGGGAGTGTGGGGAAAGGGAGGGGAGCACAGAGGAATGGGGGGAAGAGGAATGGGGGAGAGGAATGGGGGGGAGAGGAATGGGGGAGAGGAATGGGGGGAGAGGAATGGGGGGAGAGGAATGGGGGGAGAGGAATGGGGGGAGAGGAATGGGGGGAGAGGAATGGGAGGGGAAGTGGAATGGGAGGGGAAATGGAATGGGAGGGGAAGAGGAATGGGAGGGGAAGAGGAATGGGAGGGGAAGAGGAATGGGAGGGGAAGAGGAATGGGAGGGGAAGAGGTGGAAAGGGAGTCAAGGCAAGGGGAGAAGAGGATGGGGATAGGGAGGAAAGGGAGGGGAGTGTGGAAAGGGCAGAAAGGGGAGGGGATGGAGGAAAGGGGGCAGAGGCAGAGGACAGATGAATAGGGAAGGAGGAAAGGGAGAGGATAGGAGGGGAAATGAGAGGGTGGAAGGGAGGGGGTGGAGAGAGAGGAAGTGGAGGAGGGGAGGGAGGGGAGTGTTGAAAGGTGGGGGAGATGAAGAGGAGGGGGAGGGGATTGGTGAAAGGGGAAGAGGGAGTGGATGGGGAAGGGGGGAGAGGCCGAGCAGGGAGAGGGAGAGGATGGGTGAAGAGGGAGGGAGGAAAGGCAGAGGATGAGAGCAGAAAATGAGAGGGTGGAAGGGAGTGGTTGGAGAGGGAGAGGCAGGGGAGGAGAGGGATAGATAGGGGAGGGAGGGGCAGGTGTAAGTGTGGTAAGTAGGGAAGGGAAGGGAGGGTTGAAAGGTGGGGAGATGAGAGAGAGTGAGGAGGGAGGATAAGGAGAGGAGTGTGGAGGTGGAGGGGAGGGAAAGGGAGGGAGAGTGGGGAGAGGGAGGGAAAGGGAAGGAGAGGAGGAGGGTGGGACTAGAGGGAGAAAAGTGAGGGAGGGGCAAGAGGGAGGGAGGGGGAGAGGGTGGAAATGGAGGGTGGGGGGAGGAGAGAAAGGTGAGGGAGGGAGGGGAGAAGGAGGAGGGGAGGGAGAGGGAGGAAGGAGATGCAGGAAAGGGCGGGAGGGGGAGAGGGAGGAAGGAGATGCAGGAAAGGGCGGGAGGGGGAGAGGGTAGAATGTGAGGGGAGAGGGAGGGTAGAGGAACAGAGGGAGGAAGGAGAGGAGAGGCAGGAAAGAGAAGGGAGAGGGAGGAAAGGAGGGTGGGGTGAGAGGGAGGAAAGGGAGGGAGGGTGAGAGGGTGGAAAGGTGGGAGAGGGAGGGAGGATGAAGGGAGAGAGGGGGAGAGAGAGGGAGAGGGAGGGCGGAGTCAGAGGAAAGGGTAGGAAGGCAGAGAGGGAGGGGGCAGGGAGAGAGTGGGAAGGGGAAGAAGGAGGAAAGGCAGAGAGTGGGAAAGGGAGGGGGATAGGGAGGAGTGTGTGAGGGAGGAGGTGGTGAGGGAGGTAGGGGATAGGGAGGAAAGGGAGGGAGTGGGAGAGAGAGGGAGGGAGGGGCAGGGAGGGAGGTGGGAGAGGGAAGGGGAGAGGGAGGAAAGTGAGGGTGAGGTGAGAGGGAGGAAAGGGAGTGAGGGGGAGAGGTTGGAAAGGGAGAGGAGGGGGACAGGTGTGAGGAAATAGAGGAAAGCAGGGGAGGGGAGTGAGGAAAGTTATAGGGAATGGAGGGATGGAACAGAGGTATAGGGACGGAGGGGATGGGAGAGAGGGAGGGAGAGATGTGGAGGAGGGGGAGTGGGGAGGGAGAAAGGGAGGGTGCGGGAAGGGAGTGGAGTGAGGAAACGGAGGATGAGTGGAGAGGAACAATGGAGTAGGAGGAGGAAAGGAAGATGAGTGGAGTTGGAGGAAGAGTAGTGGAAAGGGAGAGATGCTGAGTGAAAGGAGGGGAGTGGTGGGAAAGGGACGGAGGGGGAGAGAGAGGAAAGGGAGGGGTGGAAAAGGGAGGGGTGGAAGAGGGAGGACAAGGAGGGGGAGGAGTCAGGAAATAGAGGAAAGAACGGGAAAGAGGAAAGAGGGAGAAGAGGAAGGGAGGAGGATGTGGGTGAGGGGAGTTGGATGTGTGGGAGGAGTGGGGAGGGAGGAGAGTTTGGTGGCAGTGGGAGGGGGAGTGGAAGGCAGGAGGGATAGGGTGAGAGGCAGAGTGAGATGAGGGGGAGAGGGAGGAATAGGAGGGAGGGAGAAAAGGAGGAAAGGGAGTGGGCAGGAAAGGAGGAAAAGGGAGAGGAGGGAGGAAACAGAGCAAAGGGAGGGGGAGGGGGAGGGTGAGAGGAGGGAGGGGGACAGTGGAGGAGTGGGAGGAAAGGAAGGATAGTGTTGGTGGGGAGTGGTGGAAAGGGAGGTGAAAGGAGGGAATGATGAGCAAAGGAGGGAGAGCCGGCAGAAGGGGGGAGGGTGAGAGCGGGGCAAAAGGGAGGGAGAACAAGGGAAATAGCAGGGGGGAGGAAAGTGAGGGAAGGGGAGACGGAAGAAAAGGAGGGGAGTCGAGTGAGGAAATAGAGGGAAAATCGGAGGGGAGGGAGGGAGGAAGGGGAGGGGGAGAAGAGGAAAGGGAGGTGATTGAGGGGAGGGGTGAGGGGGATGGAAGTGTGGGAAGGTGGGGAGGGAGGAGAGTTTGTTGGGAGTAGGGGATATTTTGAGAGCGGAAGTGGGATGGAGGGGTGGTAGGATGGGAGGGGTAGGGGAGAGGGGAGTGGGATTGAGAGGAGGGAGGGGTGAAGCATGGTGGATGAGCGGAGGGGGAGAGTGGGGGAGGAAGACAGGAGGGACGGATAGGGAGTGCGAGGAGTGGGGGAGGGGCAGTGTGTAAGGAAAGGTGGAGGGGGAGGGTAGAGAGAGTAGGTGAAGAGGGGTGAGGGAGTGGAGGAGAAGAAGTGAGAGGTGAATGTTGGGGTGAGAGTCTGGGATAGGGAGGTGCTAGTGTGAGAGGGAAGGGTGCAGAGGGATAGAGAGAAGGGTGTAGATGGGAAGGGGATGGATGGTATGGAGGGGGTAGGGAGTGGGGCAGGGGAGAAGGAAGAGATGAGGAGTGGGAGCGAAAGAGGGAGTGGGCGAGGGGAGGGGGAGTGGGAGTGGATTGATTTGCGAGGGGGGGAGAGAGATTGAAAGGTGGGGATGGGGATGAGGAGGGGTGGTGGATACAACCATCAGGGTGTCAGTGATACTCACAGCTCAGTGAGGTTGAGAGACTGGAAGGGTTTCCAGGACAGGGAGGTGAGCGCGTTCGACGACAGATTTCTAGGGGGAGGGTGTAATTAAAGAACTGGAATTACTTTGAACTGTGTGAAAACCTTCATCCCACCCCTCCGCACCAACTCTCCCTCCAGACTTTGGCACCCTATTCTGGAGTGACCTCATGCCCAAGAGGCTGAGATGTTTGGGATTCACCCTCTATGAGGAGGACTCAGCCGTGGAAGAATGGGACCTCTGTTTGGAGCAGAGATTAGGAGCAATTTCTGTAGCCAGAGAGTGGCAAATCTGTGGCCAAGTCATTGAGTACATTTACAGCTGAAGTCAGTAGATTCTTGATTAGTCATGGCGTCAAAGATTACAGGGAGGATGCAGGTGAAGGGAGTTGAGAGGGATAATAAACCATCCATGATTGAATGCAGAGCAGACTTGATGGGCTGAATGGCCTATTTCTGCTTGAATGGCTTATGGTCTTACGGGAGCTACGGGGAAGGGGAGAGCAGGGGCTGGTGGAGCTGTATGATGGGGGTTGAGCAGTGGGAGCTGACAGGAATGGGAAAGAGCAGGAGGAGACACAGACTAGGGAGGGAGCGTTCTGACACAGACCAACCCCAAGCGCAGTGGGTTCGTTTCCTGTGAGGATGGTCAGAGTAGTTGGTGCCTGTGCGGGAGGAGGGAGGGGTCAGTAGGACTCAGTGAGCAGTCCGGCCTGTTAATGACGGCAGCTGAAAGCTTTATTGATTTTCAATTAGCAGCTAACGACTAAGCAGGATTAAATATGGATCAGCTAAATAAATACTGGAAACTCGAGGAGCTGGAGCTTGCCCAGGGGCATTAGCTCTGGCTGCCCAGCATTGGTGGAGCCAGGGTGGGGAGGGCAAGGAGACACCCTTCACCTCTCCGGGAATGGACGTCAAATCCACACGCACACTGCTAGTTCCAATCACCATCTTGAATCATCCTCTCCCACTGACCTTCTCTGACTACCACTCCCACTCACTCCCTCTGCCACTGACTTCCTCTCTCTCCCTCCCCCTCACACCCCCTTCCCCCCCCACCTCCCCTACCCCACTCTCTCTCCCTCCACCTCTCTGCTTATCCCCCTCTCTCACTCTGTTAATTTTCTTTTCTCTTTCCCACTTCATCGTTCTCTATCCCGCTCCCATCGTCTTCTGCGCTCTAATTCCCAGCCTCCCTCTTCCTCCTCCCTGCCCCGGGATAGCAGTACTCACATGTACTGAAGCTGGGGACTGTGGATAAAGGCATTCACATCGATGTCTTCCAATCCAGTGTCAGTGATTGTTCTGTAGGGGGATAGAGATGGAGTGTAGGCATTAGGGTGGAGCCCCTTCGATCCTAGCCCAAGGTCCACAGAGTCAAAGTGTACAGATTCTGGTGCAGCTGCCATCAGCCTGGGTCACTGGAGTGAGCCAGGGTCAGTAACGGTGACTGAGGAGCAATGGGCCCATCAATCTGCAGAGAAACAACCTACCTGTACCCCATCTGGGCATTGCGACTCTTGACCCAGTGCTGACCCGTCACCCATCATGTCTCCTTCACCCTCTGAAAGTCCAGACTGTCAGAACCCTTTTTATCTTACACTCAACATCAGTAATATCAAATAATTGATTGTGGACTTCAGGAAGGAGAAGTCAAGGGAACACACACTAATCCTCATTGAGGGTTTGGCTGTGGGAAGGTGAATAGCTTAAAATTCCTGGGTATCAGCATTTCTGAGGATCTAATCTGGGAACAATGTACTCACGCAGTTGTGAAGAAGGTATGCCAGTGGCTAGACTTCATTCGGAGTTCGAGCAGATTTGATGTATCACCTAATTTCTACAAATGTCCCATGGAGAGCATACCGACTGTTTGTATCACTGCCTGCAATATGAAGGCTCCACTGCCCAGATAAAGTTGCAGCGTGTTGTAAACTCAGCCAGCTCCATCATGGGCACTTGCCTCCCCACCACTGAGGACTTCAAAAGGCGAGGCCTGAGAAGGCAGCATCAATCATTAAGGCCCTCACCATCCCTCTTTTCACCATTAGGGAGGAGATACAGGAACTCACGCTTAACATTTTAGGAACAGCTTCTCCCCCCCCCCCCAAACATCAGGTTTTGAAAGAGCCTCAAGCTTGCTAGTTTGCTCTCTTTTTGCACTATTTATTTTTGAAGTATTTATAATTGTAACTGAATTATTTTTATGTATCGCACTGTAATGCTCAGACCAACAAATTTTTATAATGTGTCAATGATAATAAACCTGCTTCTGATTCTGATTTTGAATCTGATCCTGATTGTGATATCACTCCACCACAGTCTGTCACTCTGGAACATCTCACTTTGACACAGTCCTTCACTCTAGGACATCCCTTGTTCTGGATCATCCTGTTACCCCCTCCCTGAAGAAGAAAGAAGAGCTACTGGGGCCACTGGAGAAATTACCACTCCTGGACAGTACAGCACAGGAACAAACCCTTCAGCCCAACCATGATGCTAATTTGAACTGCACATCTGCCTACAGATCCATATCTCTATTTCCTGTTTGTTCATGTGTCTGTCTAAATGTCCATTAAACACCTCTATCTATCTTCCTCCATCATCTACCCCTGGCAGCCTGTCCCAGACATCCATCACTCTCTGGGTAAAAAACTTTACCACACATCTCCTTTAAACTCTTCCCCTCTCACCTTAAATGCATGTTCTCTAGATATTTCTACCCTTAAGGAAAGATTCTTACTGTCTACCTTATCTTTGCCCCTCATAATCTTATAAACCTCTACCAGATCTCCCCTGAATCTCTGCCGCAGCAGAGAAAACAACTCAAGTTTGTCTGACCTCTTCTTATAGTTCATGCCCTTTAATCCAGGCAGCATCCTGGAAAACTATCTCTGGACTCTCCAAATTCTCTACATCCTTCCTATAATGAGGAGAACCAGAAATAAACAGTTCTCCAAGTGTGACCTAACCAAACTTTTATGCATGACATCCTGACTTTTATACTCAGTACTCTGTACTCCTTTTTCCACCCTATCCGCTTGCGTCACCACTTTCGAGAAGCTATGGACTTGGACCTGAAGATCCCACTGTACAACAACACTGTTAATAGTCCTGCCCTTTAACAGCCTTTTACACTTGGCCTCTGAAAGTGCAACTCCTCACCCTTAGCTGGATTAAGCTCCACTGGTCTATATTCCACTGTATCCTTTGACAACCAGCTTTCACTGTCCCTAACTCTGCAAAATTTTGTTTCATCCACAGACTTACTCTTCATCCTATCTCCATTTTCATCCAAGTAATTTATATACTCTACTGTATATCCCAAATGAAAGAGTTCCTAGCACTGATCCTTGTGGAACATCACTGGGAATGGACCTCCAGCCAGAATGACACTCCTCCATCACTACCCTCTTTCTTCCATGGATAAGCCAACTTTGAATCCAAACTACTAGGTCACTGTGGAGCCATGTTCCTTAATTTCAATCATTCTACCACTTGGAACTGTGACAAACACCTTCCCTACCCTCACCACAAAGAAGGCTTGACAGCACCCCTACTCTCTCGGAAGTTTCCATAGATTTGGCATGTCACCTAAAACTTTTACAAACTTCTATAGATGCACAGTGGAGAGTATCCTGTCTGGTATGCAAACTCCAGTGTCCAGGAATGGGGAACTGGTGGAAACAGCAGTCCGTAACAAAAAAAAGGCTCACTCCACCATTCCAAACAAGAGGAAATCTGCAGATGCTGGAAATCCAACCAACACACACAAAATGCTGGAGAAACTCAACAGGCCAGGCAGCATCTATGGAAAATTACACAGTCAGCTGTACTCTTCCACTCCACCATTTACATGGAGTGCTGTCACAAGAAAGCAGCATCCATCATCAAAAACCCCCACCGTCTAGGAAGTACAGGAACATTATAACCCATAGCACCCGGTTCAGGAACAGTTACCACCCTATAAACATCAGGCTCCTGAACCACTGTAGATAACTTCACTCACTGCACCCCTGAACAGATACTACAGTCTATAGACTCACTATCAAGGACTCTACAACTCATGTTCTCTGTATTATTTATTCTTTATTGGCCATTTTCTCTTCTTTTGCACATTGGTTGCTTGTCAGTCATTTATGTATACTTTTTCATAATTTCTATTTTATTTTCTGTCCTGTAAATGCCTGCATGTAAATGTGTCTCATGGTAGTAATATGCACTGTATGTACCTTGATTTTGAATTTACTCTGAATTTGACACATTAATTATCCTTGTCACCTTCTCCAAATTTCAGACAAAGATCAGACAAACTGTCCCTAATATACCATTGTTTTCCAAACGTGACTAAATTCAATCCTCCAGAATCTTCTCCAATAACTTCTCTAACACAGGAGTGAGGCTTGCTGGCCTACAATTCGCTGAATCATCTTTGTTGCCCTTCTTAAACAAATAAACTCTTTTCTTGGATTCTAGGACCTCACCTGTGACTAAAGAGGACACAAAGATTTCTGTCAAAGCCCTCGCAGTCTCTTCCCTTGCCTCTCTCAATAGCCTGGGATGAATCCTGTTAGGCCCTGGGAGTTCCTCCACCTTAATCTTCTTCAATAGACCCAATGCCAGTTCTTTTTTGATCTCAACATGCCCTAGATTGTTCGAATGCCACACATTGATTTTGCTATTCTTCACACTTCTCACCTTGGTGAGTATTATTCAGTATCTCACCTACTTCCTGTAGCCCCAGGCATACATTTCCTCCTCTGTCTCTGAGTGGTGCTACCCCTCCTTCGTTACCTTTTTGTTTTGAACACATATATGAAATGTATTGGGATTTTCCATGATCCAAGGACATTTCCCAGGTGCTTTAATTCTTTCTGAAACTCTGTCCAATTTCAGCTCCCTACTGCACATAGATTTCCTTTTGCTCTTTGACTAGAGCATAGAACAGTACAGCACAGGGACTGGCCGTTTGACCCACAATGTTGTGCTCAACCAATTAAATTAGTAATCAAAGGCCAAGTAAACTCATCCTTGTGCCTACACAATGTCCATATCCTTCCAATATCCTCATATTCATGTGTCTTTCCAAACATATTTTGCATATCCCTAATGTATCTACCTCTACGACCACCTTAGGTAGAGCATTCCAGCACCCACCACTCTCTGGGTAAAATAATCTGCCCCTCACATCTCCTTTGAAGTGACCTCTTCTCATCTTAAATGCACACCCTCTAGTATTAGACATTTCAACTCTAGGAAAAAGATATCGTCTGTCTACTCTATCTCTGTCCCTCAGAATCTTATAAGCCTTTATCCGATTTCCCCTCAGGCTTCACTGCTCCAGAGAAAACAGCCCAATTTGTCCAACTCTCCAAAAAGCACACGCCCTCTAATTCAGGCAGTGTCCTGGTAAGCTTCTGCACTCTCTGCAAAGCCCCAACGTCCTTCCTGGAATGGAGTGACCAGAACTCCAGTTGCCATCTATCTATAGTTTTATAAAGCTGCAACATAATTTCCTGAATTTTGAACTCAATGTCTCGACTAATAAAGGCAAGCATTCTATTGGCCTTCATTAAAATTATAAGTTTACAACATCTTGTCATCCGAGGTTCCTGAACATTGCTGTCTCCAAGAACGAAAACTCTAGGCAATGCGGATCTGGTACTCCAGTCCAGGTGAGGGACTATTAGGATAATTCCAGAAATGAAAGGGTTACCATACGAGGAACTAATGATGGCTCTGGGTCTGTACTTGCTGGAATTCTGAAGCATGAGGGGAGATCTTATTAAAACCTGTCGAATGTTGAAAGGCCTAGACAGAGCAGATGTGGAAAGGATGTTCCCCCTGGTGGGAGAGTCTAGGACACGAGGGCACAGCCTCAAAACAAAGGTGAGGAGAAATTTAAGGCAGGAATTGGGTGTATTTAAGGCAGAGATTGATTGGTTCTTGATTGGACACGGTATCAAGCTTGATTGGACACGGAAAAGGCTGGGAACTGGGGTTGAGAAGTGAAGAAAAAGGATCAGCCATGACTGGATGGTGGAGCAGACTCGATGGGCCAGATGGCCTAATTCAGCTCTTATGTCTTATGGTCTTATTATACTGGCGAGGCAAAGGATTATTACTCCCATCCAGGTGAGGATCATTACTCCCTACCGGGTGAGGGACTATTGTACTGACCAGGTGAAAGCTCATTATTCCCTGTCAGGTGAGGGATCATTACTCCCGACCAGGTGAAGGATCACTACTCCTGGCCAGGTGAGGAGCTGCTGTTACTCTGAACACCATGTGGTCACTCACAGGTTCCTGAGCTTGCTATAGTACTCCAGGTCGGATGCAGTCAGGCGCTTCAGGCCAGCCTGGCCCTCAATGTATCTGAAAGAGACACAGACATCAGAGGTGGGGAGTGATGCCATTCAGTGAGCCCTCCCCCACCCTGATGAACACCGCACCGAGCTTCTCGGCTCTCCCAAACCCGCAGTCAGTGGTGAATGTTTTGACCAGCACATGTGCTTACTCTCATATGATTGCAGTCACACAGATGCATAACTGTGTCCTGGAACACAAGTCTCTCTCTCTCTCTCTCTCTCTCATGCACACACACAAAGCCATGCACATACACACACATGAATGCATTGACGTACAGAGCACATACAGACATACATGCAGATTTGTGATAAATGGTACACATACACAGAGGAGAGTTTTTGTTGTTTTTGTCATTTGTGTTGTTCTGCTGAACAGTGAGGGGGTGCTGTGTTGCCGCTGGAAATTGTGGCAACACTGTAGTCTTCTCCAGCACAGTCTTAGGCTGTATTGCTTGTTAACACACAGTGAAAAATGTCATTGGAGTTTTGATGTACATGTCATAGATAAATCTGAATCTGAACACTCATACACACACAAACATGCACGTGAACGCATGTCACACATGCACATGCCATATGTACACACAAACACATGCAGTCGCATGACATGCACATAAATATACACATGTACACTCACACACACACACACACACACACACACACACACACACACATACGTGCCTGGACACACTGACACACGTTTCCAGCCCCATGTACAACCTCCTGCTTGGCTTCCTCTGGAAGCTGGGATGAGACCCTGGGGAGACTGTTGTGGTGGCATGTAGTGTCAGCATGTGGAGGCCTGCTTAATGGCCTCTCCTCCTGTAAGGGGCATCCCCTGGCTTTGCTCATTTGCCAACCCGCCTGCACCATGCCAGCTGGTGACAGCACTTGTGACCCACGGTGGGGCTGCTAACGTAGGGGTGAGCACCGCAAGGAGGTGATGCGTGAACCATGAATTGAAGAGGAGAGGTTCCTCTCCCATATCCCACAAAGAGAGGGTAAGTGGGCGGGAGGGGTTAGTCATTCCCTAGTGTGTGTGGGTGAAGGACACTGGGCACAAAGGCTGGTGTATTCTCCCCCACTTCCTTCCTCTTGGAGAGAGGGGTTCAGCCCTCTAGAGCCCAGTGAAGTTGGGTCACAGGGAACCAGAGAGTGATGGTGAGCAGGAACCCTGGCAGATTGCCTCTCTGGATTGTGTTTAGGTGTTTGTAAAGCAGGAGGGTTGTAGGGGCTGCGGAGGGGAGCAGGGGCCAGAGGATGTCATGGAGAGGGTGAAGGTCTGGGGCCGGATCTCTATATCCCCAAACCCCTCCCTATCTCTGGTTCAAATACTCATCTCCATCCCCTCTGCCCCTCTGATTTCACCCTCCCTATTAACCTGATCTGACTGCTCTGTTACCAGCAGCCCTGCCTTAAACTGTCCAGGTCCCAAGCTCTGGAATTTCTTCCTTATCCTCCCAGCCTCTCTGCCCTACGTGCTCATTCCTGAACACACCTTTGTGGGACCCCTGTTCCTCCCCAGCCGGTCAGGACACCTTGTTGCAACCTTGGGCATCTTCCTGCGTTGTTACAGCTGCGGGGTTGCTGGTCAGAGGAGAGTAACGATGCCATTTCCCGCAGTCTCCAGGGCGAGGTTTTGGGGGTAATGGCCTACTGGTGCAAAGCCACTACCCAGGGTGAACCACGGAGACCGGGGGGGAGGGGGAGGGATGTGTGGGTCTGAGGCTAATGGGGATCTGGGTGGGGGGAGGGGGAGCTGTACCTGTACTCACATCTCAGTTATGTTGGCTCTCTCGTCCAGGTCCAGGAAGGGGAAACCCACACCCGTGCCAGCCTCAGCGCACTCGACCGAGGTGGGAGAGCACTTGCAGTGGGTGGGACAGGCAGCCACGTTCCAACGGCACAGCAGAGGCAGCAGTATCAACTGAACCAGGGTCCTGGGACGGAGACAGCGGCCCATTCTCAGCTCCCCACCCAAAGGGACACAGGCGAGGGAGAGTGTGGGGGAGAGGGGAGGGAAGGAGACAGAGGAAGAGAGTAGAGATGGAGGGGAAGAAAGAGAGTGACAGGGAATGGGAGAGACAGAGAAAGACAGAAATAGGAGAAGGAGGAAGAGGGAGGAATAGAGGGGGAGAGAGAAGGGAGAAGAGGGTTCAAATATCAGAGATGGGGAGGGAGGACAGAGATGGAAAGGGCGAGAGGGAGAGGGAAATAGAGAGGGAAGTGTGAAAGATAAAGGAGAGAACAGAAAGATTGTATGGGGAGAGAGGGTGAGAGAGAGAGAAACAGAGAGTGTGTATCACATCGGGAGAAGAGGCAGCAGCAGTAGAGGAGAGAGGGAGGGCAGGAGAGAGTAGCAGAGAGATTGAGAGGGGGACGGAGAGTGGAAAAGGGAGAGAGGGGTAGGGTGCGAGACTCCTGGAGGCAGAGAGAGTCACCCGGGGTGGAGGGGAAAGTGAAAGGGACCAGAGAGAGCGGGAGGGAGACGTCTGGTCACTTCACATTCCGGGCTCCGCTCTGTTCCTGGACTGTCAGAGGGGCAGCTCTTAAAGGCAAGTGTGCAAATTAAAGGGATGTTCCCTCCGGAGCCTTCGTGCTCCCTAGCGTCTGTAACCTGTCGAAGATTGCTGTGTGTGTTTTGACAAATAGATTTACACAGTGAGGGAGGGGGCGAGCATTGGGCAGCTCTCCGAGTTAATGTAGCCAGCCACGATAATTGCGATGAGCCATTATAGATTTTCCGACAGAATTCCCAGTGTGAACATACCTTTTCTCTCTCGCCGATGTCGGCGGCTTCCAGCTCGGGCTCCGGTAGCGGGTGGGGGTGCAGGTGGAGCCGAAAGTCGGGGGGGAGGGGTCACACCGGCAGGGAGGATGTAGGGGTCGGGGTGGGGGTCACACAGGCAGGGGAGGGGGATACGGGCGGGGGGGGGGAGTGTTACAGAGACGGAGAATATTGTAGGGATCGGAGTGGAGGGTTACAGAGATGTGGAGTGGTGTAGGGGCTGGAGGGGCTACAGAGATGTGGAGTGGTGTAGGGGCTGGAGGGGTTACGAGATGGGGTGTGGTGAATTATTCAACGTGTACTTGGCCGACACTTTCAGTTATAGGTGCTGTGACACAGGAACAGTGAACAGTGAGAAGGGAGGTGCGAAGCTTTCAGAGAATAACGTTGGTAGTGAGAGTGAGAGGGGGTAAGGAAGTGAGGAAAGGGGAATGGACGAAACGAGAGGCTGCAGATTCTCAGAGCTAAAGTATGTTTCTGGCCAACAAGTTGAGGGGAGTGGCGTTCCCTGTAAACGACTAGGTTGTCACACCCTGAGCATCTTCACTGGAGCCCTGGGGGTCCCGGAGCGTTCACACAAAGCTTGCTTTTGTCGTCAATAAATGTGTCCGATCATTGGATACTGGACAGTGTTGGGATGACAGGATAGAGAGATCTTCACCCTGTGACTAACCTCCACGCCCCCCCCCCCCCGAGTGTATCATGGAACAGTGTAGAGAGAGCTTCAATCTGTGTCTCTGGGACTGTGTGATGGGGTGGTGTGGACTGTATGTTGAGACGGTGTGATGGGACTGTGTGATGGGGTGGTGTGGACTGTATGTTGAGACGGTGTGACGGGACTGTGTGATGGGGTGGTGTGGACTGTATGTTGAGACGGTGTGACGGGACTGTGTGATGGGGTGGTGTGGACAGGTTGATGGGACCATGTAGTCTGTGTGATGGGACAATGCAATGGAACTGTGTGGACTGTGACCGGAGAGTGTGATGAGATGGTGTGGACTGTGTGATGGGATAGTTTGGATTATGTGATGGGACAGTATGGACTGTGTGACTGGGGAGTGTGATGGGACGATGTTGAATGTGCGACGGGCTGGTGTGGAGTGTGTGACAGGATGGAGTGACAGAACAGTGTGATGGGACTGTGTGATGCGATGGTGTAGACTGTGTTACGGGAAGGTGTGATGGAACGGTGTGGACTGTGTGATGGAATGGTGTAACGGGACTATGTTGATTGTGTGACTGGTTGGTGTGATGGGATGGTGTGGACTGTGTGATGGGTTGGTGTGACAGGATGGTGTGGAGAATATAATGATACAGCACAGGAAAAGACCCTTCAGCCCACAATGACCTTGCTGACCATATTGATAAATTAACTTACTTCTCCCTGTTAATGATCATTATCCCTCTGTTCAAATGCTTCCTAAACACCTTCATCATATCTGCTTCCACCACACCTGGCAGTGTACTTTAGCCACTCACCATTCTCTGTGTAAAAACTCGCCCCTCACATCTCCTTTAAACATCGGCCCCTCTCACCTTAAAGCTGTGTTGTCAAGTATTTGACATTGCCACCTTGGGGAAGACTCTGACTGTGCAATCTGTGCATGCCATAATCCTATCAGCTTCTATATGACTTGCCACAGCCCACCCCAACCCCCAACTTCCAAACCTCCACTGTTACGGAACAAACAATCCAACCCCTCCCCTTATAACTAACACTACCATACCCTCTAATCCAGGCAGCATCCCAGAGAACACCCTCACCAGATCTTCCACATTCTTCCTGTAATGGGGTAACCAGACCTGCACACAATACTCCAATACTACAGTGTGACTTCCTGAGTCTCCTACTCCACACCCATCCAATGAACGGTGTGGTGTAGGGAGTGTCAGTGTCACAGTGAGGGGTGTGAGGTGTGTCAGTGTTACAGTGAGGTGTGTGTGAAGTGTGCAAGTGTTACAGTGAGGGGTGTGGGGTGTGTCAGTGTTACAGTGAGGGGTGTAGGGAGTGTCAGTGTCACAGTGAGGGGTGTGAGGTGTGTCAGTGTTACAGTGAGGGGTGTGAGGTGTGTCAGTGTTACAGTGAGGTGTGTGTGAAGTGTGCAAGTGTTACAGTGAGGGGTGTGGGGTGTGTCAGTGTTACAGAGAGGGGTGTAGGGAGTGTCAGTGTTACAGTGAGGGGTGTGAGGTGTGTCAGTGTTACAGTGAGGGGTGTAGGATGTGTCAGTGTTACAGTGAGGGGTGTGAGGTGTGTCAGTGTTACAGTGAGGGGTGTGGGGTGTGTCAGTGTTACAGTGAGGGGTGTAGGGAGTGTCAGTGTTACAGTGAGGGGTGTAGGATATGTCAGTGTTACAGTGAGGGGTGTAGGGAGTGTCAGTGTTACAGTGAGGGGTGTAGGATGTGTCAGTGTTACAGTGAGGGGTGTAGGGAGTGTCAGTGTTACAGTGAGGGGTGTGGGGTGTGTCAGTGTTACAGTGAGGGGTGTAGGATATGTCAGTGTTACAGTGAGGGGTGTAGGGAGTTACAGTGAGGGGTGTGGGGTGTGTCAGTGTTACAGAGAGGGGTGTAGGATGTGTCAGTGTTACAGTGAGGGGTGTGAGGTGTGTCAGTGTTACAGTGAGGGGTGTAGGGAGTGTCAGTGTTACAGTGAGGGGTGTGGGGTGTGTCAGTGTTACGGAGAGGGGTGTAGGATGTGTCAGTGTTACAGTGAGGGGTGTGAGGTGTGTCAGTGTTACAGTGAGGTGTGTGTGAAGTGTGCAAGTGTTACAGTGAGTGGTGTGGGGTTTGTCAGTGTTACAGTGAGGTGTGTGTGATGTGTGCAAGTGTTACAGTGAGGGCTGTAGATTGTGTCAGCTTTACAATGTGCGGGATGAGTTATTACAGGGAGGGGTATACAGTACTTACTAGTGTTGACATGGAGACGCTCTTGTTGTTGTGTGTTTGTTGAACTGTTCTGCAGGAGTGCAAGAGGTGACATGTTTGGATGGTTTGAGCTCGAATTTAATGCTTGTTATCAATTATTAATTGGATAATCATTACAGGCGGGTCATCTTGCAGAAAGGGTCAGGAGACAGATGTATATTGCTGGGCCTCTCTCCCCACTCTAATGGCCTGAGCCATCTATAATTAGCTGGAATGGAGAGAGCTGCAGCCGTTCCAGGGCTTGTGGCCAGCTGCCTCCCTCAGCTGGAGAGCGAGTGCAGTCAAAGACTGACTCCTGCTCAGCACTGCCCCATCCGGATCATGAACCCAGTCCCAGTTTCCATGCCAGTCCTGATCCCTATCCAAATCTCAATTCCAGTCTCCATCCCACTCCGCTTCTCCCATAGGGAACTCCACTGACACCTCCCTACACTCCTTTTAATACCCCAGGGCAAGCAGTCATCTAGGGACAGAACAGTTTGGGACCCAACAAGAAGGGTTTATGGAGGCTGGGGAGGATATTCCGATCTGGTTCAGCTGAAGGCTGGTCTGGAGTGGGTGCGAACGGAAGGGGAGAGGCTGGAGAAGCCTTACCACTGACTCAGACACCTCCTGCCCCACCGTCAGGGTTTTACCCACTGACCATTGTCCATCTGTATCCCCTGCTCCCGAAAATAGTGGATGGATGCAGTCCGAGGCTACCCCACACAGGGGATCAGAGGAGTGAAGGTCTAGGCAAGGTTCCTACTGGGACAGCTGCCAGATGCAGGTGGGGAGCAGCCTGCCCCTCCGCCGGATGCGGCAGAGGACCAGGGCAATGACGGACATACATCCCTCTCCTCCCATACCACCTGCCCGGACAATGTGGCGACTCACGAACCAGGATGGTCACTTGCAGCACACAAGCACAGCAAGATCCCAAGGCCAGCACTGCCTTAAGAAGACAGAAGCAGAATTAGGCCATTCAGCCTACTGAGTCTACTCCCTCATTCCAACAAGGTAGGTTTATTTTCCCTCTCAATCCCAACTCTCCTGCCTTCTCCTGACAACATTTGACGCCAGACTAATCAAGAACTTAGAGAACCTATCAATCTCCGCTGTAAATATACCCAAGGACTTGACCTCCACAGCCGTCTGTGGCAATGAATTCCACAGATTCACCACCCTCTGGTTAAAGAAATCCCTCCTCATCTCTATTCTGGTCTTAGTCTTCCCCACTATTGGAAACATCCTCTCCATGTCCACTCTATCTTTGCCTTTCAATATTCTGTAGATATGTGGTCTTCTTTCCGACATATGTCGTAGAATTCGTTGTTTTCTGGCAGCACCACAAGGCAAGGCCAATTACTATCAGTTACAAACTAAATAAATAGTGCAAAAAAGCCCATGGCTGCCTGGATTTAGGGACATCTCCTGGGGTTGGAGTAGAACATGAAGTAATATCTTTGCTTATTACAGAGAACTCGTGCTCTCAACATGAATTTTATTTGCAGTTTGTCTTTTTTTTTTGCTTGGTTGGCTGTGTTGTGTTTGTTGATGTATGTTTTTTTGAAAAATTCTATTGCTTTTTTTCCCTGCATATGCCTGCAAGAAAATAAACATTATTATAAAATTATTCCAGTCGCCATGGTAATGTAGCGGTTACTGCGAGGCTACTGCAGCTCGGGACGTTCCGAAGTTCGGAGTTCAATTTCGACGCAGTCTGTAAGGAAGGTGTACGTTGTCCCTGTTACTGCATGGCTTTCATCCAGTGGCTCCGGTTTCTTCCCACAGTCCAAAGATGTACGGCAGTTTCCTCCCACAGTCCAAAGAAATAGGTTAAGAGTTCATTGCAAATTGTTCTATGATTACACTAGTGTTAAGCAGGTGGTTTGTTGGACACTGAGGACGAGAGCGGAAGGCGAGTGGGTGTTCAATGCCATCTGCCTGCATTCGACCGGTCTCTCCCTTCCCTTCTCGCTTGCTGCTGCCAGGGGAAGGTGCCTGTGTTCGATTGTTCTCTTTCTCCCTCTCACTGGATGCTGCCAAATGATGGCACTGGAGTTTTGGGTCTTGGGCAAGGTTTAATCGACGCGGTTTGTGGTTTGGACTCCGTAGCTCATATTATGATATGTTTCTGCATTCTGGTCTCTCCTCTTTTGTGCGATTTTAACGGGGGCGGACTGGCTTTGTACTCAACTAATGACACAACACTAAACAGCTGGGCTCAGCTGAACGGAACATTTCCAGAGTTTTTCAATGACTCTGTTTGGCACTCTGCTTCTCACTTGTCTTTTGCCGTGTGCACAATTTGTTGTTTTTTGTGCCATGGGGTTTGATGTTTTTCTTTGACAAGTTCCATGGTTTTACTTCGTTTCGTGGCTTTCTGTGGGAAGACAAATCTCAGGGTTGTATCCTGCATACATACTTTTGATAATAAATGTATATTGAAAAACTGCACATAAAGACCGACAGACTACCAACATGTAAAAGACAGCAAACTGTGAAAACACAAAGAAACAGATAGATAGACAGACTGACAGATAAATAAATACCGAGAACCTCAGTTACAGGGTCTTTGAAAGTGAGCCTATAGGTTGTGGAATAGTTCTGTGTTGGGGTGAGTGAAGTTATCCATTCCAGTTCAAGGTTCTGATGGTTGAAGTGTAATAACTGTTCCTGAACCTACTGGTGAACCTAAGGCTCCTGTACTTCCATCCAGATAGCAGCAGCGAAACGAGAGCATGGCCTGGATGGTGGGGGCATTTGATAATGGATGATGCTTTCTAGTAGCAGCGCTCCTTTGTAGATGTGCTCAATGGCAGGGAGGGTTTTGGCTATGACAGACTGGGCTGTATCCACTAATTTTGTAGGCATTTCTGTTCATGTACGTTGTTTCTGTATAAGGCCGTGATGCAATCAGTCAGGTTACTCTCCTCTGTGCGTCTATAGAAGTTTGTTAAAGTTTTTGATGCCACGCAGAAACGGTGCAAACTTCTCAGAAAGTAGAACTGCCGTGCTTTCTTTGTAATGACCCTTACGTGCTGGTTCCAGGACAGATCCTCTGATTTGATAATGCCAACAGAATTAAAGTTACTAAGCTATTCCATCTCCAAACCTCTAATGAGGACTGACTCATGGACCTTTGGCCATGCCGTCTTCTCATTACTACCATCCGGGAAGGGGTTCAGGAGCCCAAAGACACACACTCAACATTTTAGGAACAGCTTCTTCCTCTCCACCCCCGCCACCAGTATTCTGAATAGTCCATTAACATGATCTTTTTTGCTTTCTTTTTGCACTATTTAAATATAATTCTTCTTGTAATTTGCTGTATTTTTAATGTACTGAACTGTACCTCTGCTGCAAGACAACAAACTTCATAACATACTGTGTGTCAGTGATATTAAACCAGATTCTGATCTTGAAAATCTCAGAGAAAGATCCGGGCTCTTTAAATGCAATGCAAGTAACATCTGTCTCAAGATCAAGGAATTAGTAAGACAAATTGAAATAACTAGGAGCCTTCTAATGGCCATTTTAGAGCTGTGGTTGCAAACAGACCAATGTTGGGAATTAAGCATTCTCGGACACTTTGGGAAAGGACAGTAAAGAGGAAATGATGGCTGGTCCTGATATCACAGGGTGGGATGTGACAGAGGGGAGCAGGGATCCCAATCTAGATAACCAGTCTGGAGAAAGATACAACAGAGTAAGGAGCAGAAGGTGTCCAGACCAGGAAACAGCAGTGGGGATAAATTTCATAAAAGAGACTAGAAAATGCAGCCGGAAAGGGGAACCCTGGACCAGGCAAACTGATTCAGGAGTAACCGTGTGGAGGGGAGGGGACGGCGGCTGTGGTAGCGTATTGGTTAGTGCAATTCTTTACAGTGACAGGGTCGAGGCTCAATTTCAGCCACTGTCCTGTGAGGAGTTTCTACGTTTTCCCCAGGACCGCGTGGGTTTCCTCCTGGTGCAGCGATTTTCTTCCACATAAAGATTAAATATTATTTGTCACATGCACTTTGAAACATACAGCGCCCATGACAAAAACATTCTGAGGATGTGATGTTCCAGACTTTTAATACCATGCCATCCTACAGAATGCACAGGAGAGACGCCCGCACTCGCATGGTTTGTGGCTCAGGTCACTGTGTGCAGCAAGCAAGTGTCCTCAAGCTACACCTCAGACGCCAAAAATGCATGCTCGCAACTCACTACCCCCAACTCTAATCGGATGTCTTCGGAATGTGAGAGAAGCCCGGAGGCATATGGGTCAGGGGTAATAAGTGATGTGCTTGCTGTGCTGGCGCTGGAAACGTGACCACACTAGCGGGCTGCCCCCAGCACATCCTCGGACTGTGTTGGAAGACCTGACAGAGAGAATCGAAAGAAAGAGAGGTGAAGAAATTCAAAAGGAAGGAGGGAAATGAGATAGAGAGAGGGAGAGAGGAAGGGTGGGAGGGAGGGAAAGCGCGAGAGAGGAGAGAAAGAAAGAGGAGAGAAAGAAAGAACGTGAGTAAGAGCGAGGGAGAGAGAGAGCGAGAGAGAGAAAGAGAGAAAAGGACCGAAAAGAACAGTCCCTGACTGTTGACCGGAGCTGCAGCTGCGATCTCCGCTCCTCTCCTGCCCTCTGCTGGGCTCCTCGATCAGCATCAGAGGCATAGAGAGGATCTCGAGGAACCTCCCACAGAAGGGCCGGCGGCAGATCCCTCCATGGAGGATATAATTGAACCAGTCGAGTTTGCGCCACATCAGTCAGAATCGGTTTTCTGATGTTAATTCCGGATAATTAACTGGCATCAATTAGCTGCGGTGGTGGAATTTATACCCAGGTCTCAGGTATATTCTTCACCACCTCACCCCATGTGTGAACTGGTCCATGAACCCAAGGTGGGGGGGGGGGGGGGCGTCATTCTCCTGGGCATACTGGAGGGCGGGATTGTGACTCTCCAGGCTGGGGACACTGGAATGACGCTGGAACCCGGAACAGCGCTGGAGTCCCGGTGAAAGGTCCTGGGCCAAAAGGTTGACTGTTTCCCCCCCACAGACACTGCTTCCCGTTGAGTTCGCCTAGCGTTTTGTGTGACCTGCGGGTCAATGTGGTACTTCTCAGAAATCAGTCATCCAGGCAGACTGACTTGTTCTGGGGGAAGGAGGAGGCGTGCAGATATGGGAGATGCAGTTTTCAGCTACAGTTTACTTTTTAAACATGTAAATGCACCTTATTATTGGTTGAATTATTTTTGGTAATATTATTTTATATGTGTGACTTACATGCACTGTGTTGTGCATCTTGGCTCATAGGAACATTGTTTCGTTTGATGGTATCCAGTTGAATGACAGAAACTGAACATGAACTTAAATTGTTGAAGACAATGAACATTGTGATGCAGAAGGTGTTAGCACAAAAATAAAGCACAATCAGAGATAGGTCTGTGGTAATGCGGGAGGTGGAGTCTCTTCCACCCGTTAGAGATCTTTATCAGGGGCTCTTGGCATTGTTAATGATCCCTCCCAACCGTCCAGCAATCTCTTTGATCAGCGATCAACAGGCAGGAAGTACAGTACTGTAGTATTAGGACAAGAACCTTTAGCATAGGAGACAGTTTCTTCCCCCAGGCCCTGCTCAACTCCCTGCCGTCAACCATAGCGTTACACTGTGTACTTTTTAACTTATGTCTGTCACGTTCTCCTTCGGGTGTAACGAAACGCCGAATTTAACGTCCGGATAAACCACAGTTAATAAGAACCAGATCGCAGTAAGATTAACCATTTACTGTTCACTCTTCACATTAACATATGGTGAAAACTGTTGATAAAACAATACAAGATTGATACAGTATTTGTTCCTTCCTTAATATCACATTTCAAGTGTAAATACTTGCAAAGGTGACTATAACTACATTACACTAAGGTGCAGTATACAGGGAGAGTTTACCTGCTCCATTGACTACTTTAAATACACTTCCATGCAAACTATCCGCGACTCTTTAACTAACGAAAGCATAAACATTATCTACCGACGTTACCTCTAACAGGATCACTATTAACATCTTAGTTCAATATATCGATTATCTATTAACTTACAGCGTTGCTCTCACTGTGATTTCTCATGCCTGCAAAACTGCTTGTGCTCAGGTGAGCCTCGTGGAAAGCCCCCACCCTCGCGCTAATTTCAAACCGGTGTTTTCCCACAAGACGCGGCGAAACCGGATGTGACGTCATCGCATGCCGATATATTTTACATGCAATGAATATACTTTAAACACTTCTAATTCTAACTAGAAAATACTATTGAATGAATTACTAAGCGAAAATATTATAAACTAAATAACTGTCGTAAAGACAGCACACTCCCCGCTTGACCTTCGTAAGGTCACAATGAGCAGAGTACAAAACTTAGTCTCTTAATCAGTCATTGGGTAGAAGTAGAATAACTTCTGTAACTGGCCCTTGGTAAATTTTCACATCGCCTTGGTCGGTAGTCTTCAATTCGATCTTCCTGACATGTCCATCCTCGCTAGGGAATGTAGCAGTGATTCTGGCCGTTGGCCAGCTGTTGCGAGCGACTTGCTTGTCCCTGAGCAGGACTAAGTCTCCAACTTGAAGATTCCTTCGGGGTTCTGTCCACTTTTGTCTCTGTTGCAACAAAGGTAGATATTTTTGTCTCCAGCGGGACCAGAACTGATTTGCCAGAGCCTGGACTTGTCTCCATTGCTTTGTGTACAAATCCTTGTCTGAGAAGTCTCCTGGTGGAGGAGGTGCTCCTGCCTTCTGCGTAAGGAGCGTTGATGGCGAAAGTATAAAGGGGTTTTCTGGGTCAGAAGACACAGGTAGGAATGATTGTGCGTTTATAATGGCTGTGACCTCTGCCATTAGGGTGCACAGTACCTCGTGGGCCAATCGGGTGCGTTGCTGTATCTCAGGTTTCCTTTTCCAGGTTTTCCGTAAGGACGTGAACCGTTTGACTGCCTGCTCTTTGTTATCTGGTGAGCGCTGGCGTGGTTCTCTGATTGGCAATGGGGCAACCCCATTATTTGCTTCATCTCTGAAGACCTTGGTGTCTTTGGTTTTTAAAGAAATGGTATCTTGAGCTGATTGTGCAAGTTTGTTGTCATACTTCGTTAGAGCGAAGACTGACTGGCCCAGCGACTCGTCGCTTGCCTCGCGCTTGTTAACGCCTTGTTGTGCTTCCTTGATGCACGGGACACTCGGGCAGGGTCGAAAGATTGAATGGCGGCCACTCTCTAGCACATTGGTCTTGAGTGTGTTAACCATCGGTTTGTGTACGTCACCGAGACACACCTCTCCTATCACCACCCAGCCCAGATCCAGACGTTGCGCGAAGGGGGCGTTGAGTGGTCCATTGATCTGCTGCCTAACCTTGTGTACCTGGATAACATCTCTTCCTAATAGCAGGAGTATTTCCGCTTTCGGATCCAGTTCTGGGATGTGTTTGGCGATGTGGTGGAGATGCGGCTGGTGTAGCACCGCACTTGGTGTCGGGATCCCAGCGCGGTTATTCATGATTTCATTGCACTCTAAGAGCGGAGGGAGACAGATGACGACTTTACCATCCAGGGACTCGATCTGGATGCCTTCTGCCTTCCTTCCTTGGGTTTTCATGTTGCCTGAGCAAGTTTTGAGGTAGTATGGGAACCGCTCACTCTCAATGTTGAACAATTTAAAGAACTCTGGACTGACTAGTGAACGATTGCTCTGATCGTCCAGAATCACATAGGCTTTGATGGCCTTGTCTTTGGCTCCTTTAGGGTACACCTTAGTGAGGCAGATCTTGGAACAAGAACGACTTGACTGAGCTTGACCGCAAACTTCTGTACAGTTCGTGCTGACAGCTATTGACCTAGAGTGAGCCTCTCCCTCCCCGCCGTCCTGTTGTGGGGGTGAAGGAGCGCTCTCGGTTTGTGGTGACAGGTCGGGATGCATGGCCTCGACGTGATCTGGGCTGCCACATTCCGGACACTTCACGGCGATCGTACACTCTCTGGCGAGGTGAGAGGTTGAGGAACAGCATCTAAAACATATTCTTTTCTCCTTGAGAAGAGCCGTCCTCTCTTCAAGGGGTTTTTCCCTAAACATTCTGCATGCTTTCAGGGGGTGAGGTTTGTTATGCAATGGACAATACTTGCCAGGGTCGTTGTTAGTCGTAAGGGCTTCGGTCTTGAGCACTGACACGGGTTTATCAATGTTGAAAACATTCGAAACGGATCTGCCTGGCTTGGTGTAAATCGAACTGCTTCCTGGACCTACAAGGCTAGGGTCGTTTCGCCTCTTCGCCTCCTTGCACACAAACCTAGTGAGGAGCTCAAAGGGAGGAAATCGACCATCGTGGTCTTCCTTGTACTCTGAGGCAACAGTCAGCCACTTGTCCTGCAGCCCAAATGGAAGTTTGTCCACAATTGGTCTAATCCCGGATGGAGTTGACATTGCAGCACTTGGAACACCTGATAACGCCTGGGTGGGCTTACTTGATGTCGGTTTACTGCCCTTGTCGCTGGGCGGCGTCGACTTGATGCTGGATTGAGCTGACATTGCAGCACTTGAAGCACCTGATAATGCCGCTTTTTCACTGTCACGTTCTCCTTCGGGTGTAACGAAACGCCGAATTTAACGTCCGGATAAACCACAGTTAATAAGAACCAGATCGCAGTAAGATTAACCATTTACTGTTCACTCTTCACATTAACATATGGTGAAAACTGTTGATAAAACAATACAAGATTGATACAGTATTTGTTCCTTCCTTAATATCACATTTCAAGTGTAAATACTTGCAAAGGTGACTATAACTACATTACACTAAGGTGCAGTATACAGGGAGAGTTTACCTGCTCCATTGACTACTTTAAATACACTTCCATGCAAACTATCCGCGACTCTTTAACTAACGAAAGCATAAACATTATCTACCGACGTTACCTCTAACAGGATCACTATTAACATCTTAGTTCAATATATCGATTATCTATTAACTTACAGCGTTGCTCTCACTGTGATTTCTCATGCCTGCAAAACTGCTTGTGCTCAGGTGAGCCTCGTGGAAAGCCCCCACCCTCGCGCTAATTTCAAACCGGTGTTTTCCCACAAGACGCGGCGAAACCGGATGTGACGTCATCGCATGCCGATATATTTTACATGCAATGAATATACTTTAAACACTTCTAATTCTAACTAGAAAATACTATTGAATGAATTACTAAGCGAAAATATTATAAACTAAATAACTGTCGTAAAGACAGCACAATGTCATATATGCATCTTATTATTTGCTAATTTATTTGTGCCAATATTACTTTATGTGTTACGTGTGTGAGTTATATGTACTGTCTTGTGCACTTTGGTCTGGAGGAATGTTGTTTAATTTTGTGGTTTACATGAATATGGATGAAAGACAATAAAACTAACCATAAACTTGCGAGGTGACGGATGTTGGAATCTGGAGCAACACACAAGATAGTGCAGGAACAGTAGATCAGACTATCTGTCGGAGCAAGAAGACAGTAGGTCTCCATTTCTTGGACTGCGCCCAATCAATGAGCATGACAAGAAGGTATGTTTTCACTTAGGTTTGCAGCTGAAGATTAAGAAGGCAGCACTTTGCGACAGTTTTTAGGAGTTGGATTGCGCCCAGTCAGTGAATAGGATTCATTAGGAAGAGTGAATAAAAATAAGGCAGGAGCAAGCAGTGTGGCCATTGTGTGAGTGGGTCATGATGCGAGTAGGCCAATGCTGGAGATGCCATTGTGTGAATGGAGTGGATTTGGCTCATCAGGCTTGGGTGGAGTAAGTATCTGGTAAATTTCTTCTTCGTCTTCTTTATTCCTCATCTGTAAGGGCACAGTTAGTGCAGTGTGAATGGCTCTAGGGGCAGTGTTTTGCTCTGTGTGTGAGGCGTGGGAATTCTGGAAGGCTGGTTGTCTCCCAGATGACCACATCAGCAACAGGTGCACGAGATGTAGCTCCTTAGAGAATGTGTTAAGGAATTGGAGCAGAGGCTCAGTGCTCTTTGGCTCATACAGGAAACTGAGGAAGTGATAGGTAAGCGCTACAGAGAGGTAGTCACCCATGGGTTGCAGGAGACAGGTAACTGGACGACTGTCAGGAGAAGCAAGGGAAATGGGCAGCCAGTGCAGAGTACACCTATGCCAGTTCCCCAGTTCCCCTTGATAATAATATACAACTTTGGATACTGTTGGGGGGGGGGGGGGAGTCGTAGTTTGTAGTGACCGGTCTTTAGCATTGAGTCTGGCATTGTGGCTCAGAAGGGTACAAAAGTAAAGAGGATCGCAAACACGAGGAAATCTGCAAATGCTGGAAGTTCAAGCAACACACACAAAATGCAGGTGGAACGCAGCAGGCCAGGCAGCATCTATAGGGAGAAGCACTGTTTACGTTTCAGGACGAAGGTCTCGGCCCTATAGGTGCTTCCTGGCCTGCTGTATTCCACCAACATTTTGTGTGTGTTGCTTGAAGAGGATTGCAGTGGTTATAGTCAGAGGAATAGAGATGAGATAGACACCCTGATTATATGTTGCCTCCCAGGTACCATGGTCAGGAATGTCTCAGACTGGGTCCACGGCATTCTAAAGGGGACGGGTGAGCAGCCTCAGATATTGGCACCCGTGACACATTGGTACATATTGGCATCAATAACATAGGTAAGCAAGGCAAGGAGGCCCTGAAGATAGATTTTAGAGAGCTAGGTAGAAAGCTGAATAACAGGACCTCCAGGATAGTAATCTCTGGATTGCTGTCTGTGCCACGCGCCAGTGAGAGCAATAGGTTGCTTTTGCAGATAAATGTGTGGCTCAGGAATTGGTGCAGAGGGCAGGGTTTCAAATTTATGGATCATTGGGATCTCTTCTGGGAAGGTCCGGCCTGTACAAAAGGGATAGGTTGCACCTGAACCAGACAGGGATTAAAATTTCCTTGTGGGCAGATTTGGTAGGGCTGTTCAGGAGGGTTAAAACTAATTTGGTAGGGGAATGGGAACTGGATTGGGGCTAAGAGGGAAAATGAGGGAATAGCGGAGCAAACTTGATGGGTCAAATGGCCTACTTCTGCTACTGTATCTTATGGTCTTATTTGCCTCTCCAGACGCTGCCTACCCCCTCAGTTCCTCCAGAATGGAAGTGTAGTTGGTCTGGGTGAAAGGGAGACTCAGGATGAAGCCAGCAGAAGTAGCCGATGAGGGTTCAATTGCAACATTTATATTTTGACAAGTACATGAAGAGGAGGCTGAGGTCCAGATACGGGTCGATGGGACTTGGTAGAATTACAGATCGGCACGGACTAGTTGGGCTGAAGGACCTAGTTTTGTACTGCTCTACATCTCCATGTCCTGGGATGACAAATGGTCCGCTGATCCTAATTTACGGAGAGAAATTGGACATAGAACCCATTGGCCAAAGCTACTCCACGCTCCCTGCAGCAAATTCATCACTGACCAACCTGAAACAGCAGGAAAAGAAATTATTGATGCAGGGTTTCGACTCAAAATGTCGACATTTCCTGTCCTCCTACAGATGCTACTCGACCCGCTGAGTTCCTCAGCAGAATATGTCTGCTCCAGATTCCAGCGTCCTTAACTTCTCTGGTGCCTCCGTCAGAATTTCTTCAGTGTCAGAAGCAGAGTAGGGTCTGCTTTGCTGTGGAAGCGGTGATGAACATGGAATCAGTTAGATAATCCCTGTTGTGTTATATTGCACCAGGCGCACATGGAGGCTGCAGAGAAAATAGAGAAACTAGGACCACTAGGCGGGGCTGCTGCCTCCCAACGCAGAGACCCGAGGTTCATCATTTTGTCGTGGTGGAGAGGCTTGGTGAGTTTGTGAAATTTCGAGAGAGATGCCGCCTGGAGTTTAGCTCCTGGTAGGGTCACCCACGGCGGCAAGGTGAAGGACGAGGTTCCAGCCAAAGAACAATCTAACCAAAATTTCACCGGTGGAGCGAGAAGACGAAACATCACAACGGTGATAAAGACGGAGGAAGGACACGGCAGTGTTGATTCTAGAGATGAGGGGGTAGACTATCAGGAGAGATTGAGTCGCCTGGGACTGTACTCGCTGGAATTCAGAAGAATGAGAGGAGATCTTATAGAAACGTATAAAATAGAAAGGGATAGATAATACAGAGGCAGGAAAGTTGTTTCCACTGGTAGGTGAGACTAGAACTAGGGGATACAGTCTCAAAATTCGCGGGGTAGATTTAGGACTGCGATGAGGAGGATCTGCTTTTCCTAGAGAATGGTAAATCGGTGGAATTCTGTGCCCAGTGAAGCAGTGGAGGCTACCTCAATTAATATATTTAAGACAAGGTTGGACAGATTTTTGCTTAGTAGAGGAGTTAAGGGTTATGGGGAAGAAGCAGGGAGGTGGAGATAAGTCCATGGCCAGATCAGCCATGATCTTATTGAATCAGGCTCAGCGGGCCGGATGGCCTACCCCTGCTCCTATTTCTTATGTGTAGGGTCCCCAGTGGTATTGCACTCCATGCTACTGGACCCTGGCCTCGATCTGTCAGGGACCGTGTAGTGACAACCCATGGATCAACCTCACCACGATAAACGAAGTTATACACAGGCTTGACAACCGCTGGGGACTGAACGCTATCTGTGTGGAGTCGACACGTCGTTCTTCGTGTGACCCTGTGGCCCCGTCCCCAACAACTTCCTTCCACATGCGGTGGGCTGACAAGGTACGTTGACCCCAGAGTGACAGAAACTAAGGGAGTGGGTGAGAAAGTGAAAGAAGTTACATGGAAATAGGATTGCTTTGGAGCCGGCATTGATTTGATGGATTGAATGCTTGTCCTTTTGCCTCAGATTGATTTTTCAGCTATATCTCCCTTAATATCCAGAAATCTGCCAGTTTCTGAATTCCAGCATGGGGCCTCCACAGAAATAACTCCAAAGACTACCTTTCTCCTCAGTCCGGAGTGAACGCGTCTTTGGTCCTAGACTCCTGAACAGGGTGAAGTCACCTCCCTCCTCTCCATCAAGTTCTGTACAAATTTTCAGTATGATTTCTCATCCTTCTAAACTAGAGAGTACAGTCTCCTCCCTGGAAATGGTGAATCTTGTCTCTGGAGGAGGGAGATCCTTGGATAGGGAGATCAGAACTTTCCACAACACCCCAGTCTAGTGTCCGCACTACTTTTTACAAATGCATGTACTTCTTTACTCTTCTATTAAATTCTTTCATTGTAACACATGATTCAGGAACAGCTCCTTTCCCTCTGCCAACCGATTTCTGAATGAACACTGAACACGTGAATGAACACGTTAGATTGTTCTCCTATTTCCTTGAAAATTTTAATTTTTGTTATTTAACTATTTAAAATATATACTTACTGTAATTCACAGTTTTTCTCTATTATTATGTATTGCATTGTACTGCTGCCGCAAAGACAACAAATTTCATGACAACACACACAAAAAGCTGGAGAAACTCGGCAGGTCAGGTAGCATAACTGGAAAAGAGTAAACAGTCGACGTTTCGGTCCGAGTTCCTTCATCAGAACTGGAGAAAAAAGATGGGAAGTCAGAGTAAGAAGGTGGTGGTAAGGGAGAAAGAAATACAGGGACAGGTAAAACCGGGAGTATTTTAGGTTTTAAAAATAAGTAATACAGAGAGAGTAAAGAGCTGTGAAGAGATAAGGGGAATCTGTTAGGACAGAAGGCCATGGAAGAAAGGGAAGGGGGAAGAGCTCCAGAGGGAGGTGATGGGCAGGTAAGGAGATAAGGTGAGAGGTGTAGTATAGGTAGCTGTGAGAGTCAGTGTGTTTATAAAACACATCAGCAGATAAACTGTTTCCAGAGATAAAGACAGAAAAATTAAGAAAGAGGTGGAAGGTGTTGGAAATGAACCAGGTAGATTTGAGGGCAGGGTGGAAGTTGGAGGCAAAGTTGATGAAGTCGACGAGCTCCACATGGGTGCAGGAAGCAGCACCAGTGCATTCATCAATGTAGAGTTGGAACCGTCTATGTAGCTGACAAAAAGGCAGGCATAGCTGGAACCCTTGTGGATGTCCATTTCCATATCACATGTCAGTGTTACTAAACCTGATTCTGAATTATCACTCTTCTTGCCTTCCTAATGGCCTTCAACGACAAGTGTACCTGAGTTCTCACCATTACTTTTGTACAGGAACACCTTGGTCCCCGAATGGCAACAACATTCGATCTCTTAACCAGTTTAGAAACATTCTGCTCTAGGCACCAGTGGGGTGACACAGTACTGCAATTATTACAGGGCCAGTTCAACTCTGCCAGTGTCTGTATTGAGTTTGTATGTTCTTTTGTGACCATGTGGGTCTCTGTGTGCTCCAGTTTTACATTCCAAAGACGTACGGGTTAAGTTGTGTGCACTTGCAGGCTGCCCTCAGCGCATCCTCAGGCAGTGATGGTCATTGATGCAAATAACACATTTCACTGTATGTTTACATATAAAGCTAAATCTCGTATTTTTCCACATTAGGTACTGCTTTCTATGTTTTCACCCACTTCTGTAGTTCCTCTATACCCCCCAATTCCACCCCCAACCCCTGTGCATTAATTCCGTATTGCCCGTAACCTTGGAATGAAGACACATGGTGCCAGCAGCAGAAGCCCAACAGTTAATCCCCGTGGGACTCAGGAGTCACAGCCAGAAAATACAGGTATCATTGAGGAGGCAGAGTGGGGTGGAGGTTGGAGGGGTGACCTAAGGATTCTGCTCAGATGTACCAGGGTTAGGATCACATCCAAATCCTTCAACAGCCAGAGCAGAATTCCGTGCAGTACGAAAGTATGGTTAGAATACATTTGGAATATTGTGTTCAGTTCCTGTTGTCATTATGGGAAGGACATGAAAGCTTGAGAAAGGGTGCAGAGGAGATTTACCATGATGCTGCCTGGATCAGAGAGCATGTCTGATGAGGATAGGATGAATTGGGGCTTTTCTCTTTGGAGCAAAGGAGGATGAGACATGACTTTTTAGAGGTGTATAAAATCGTAAGAGACATAGATAGAGTGGACAGTCAGTGACTTTTTCTCCAAGTGGAACTGGCTAGTACCAGGGGGCATAATTTCAAGTTGGTTGGAAGAAAGTATAGGAGGAATATAGGGTAGGTTTTTACACAGAGTGATAGGTGCATGGAACATGTTACCAAGAGTGGTAGTAGAGACTTCTACATTGAAGACTCTTAGTTATGCACATGGATGACAGACAAATAGAGGGCTATGTAGGAGTGGAAGGTTATATTGATTTTAGAGTTGGTTAAAAGTTTGGCACAACACTATAGACCAAAATGTCTGTACTGTTCTATGTTATATGACTAGAGGCCGAATGTTAACCTGATAGGGACTACTGATGCAGATGTTGGCCATTAGCCAGATGTTGTCCATTGGCTATTGACTCTGTTTCTCTCTCTGGAGATGCCGCCTGTCTTGCTGAGTGTCCCAGAATCTGTAGTAACTGTGCAGACACTGATCATCGATATGCTGAGGCAGAAGCTGTTGGTAGATACCCACCACTTATTAAACGACAGATACGAACTGTTGATACAGATTGCAAGCTGTGTTAATCAGCCAGAATTTGATGTGATACAGATGTTGAATACAGGAGTTAGGACTTTATTCCCTAGAACACAGGAGAATGAGGGGAGATTTGAAAGAAATATACAAAATTATGAGTGATATAGACAGGGTAAATGCAAGCAGTCTTTTTCCACTGAGTAGAGGTCATACGTTGAGGGTGAAAGTTGAAATATTCTTCCTCAGAGGGTGTTTCGTATGAAACAAACTGCCATAGGAAGTGTTGGATGTGGGTTTGACTGCAACATTTAAGAGATGTTTGGAGAAGTACATGGATGAAAATGGGGTTGCAGGACTTTGGTCCAGGTGTTGGGTCAATGGGACTAGGTAGAGTAACAGTTTGGCACATACTAGATTGACTAAAGGACCTGTTTCTGTATGTAGCATTACATGATAACTGATACAGATGTTGGGCATTGGATCGACAAAGACAGTTTAACAGATATCATTGACATGGCTTTATCTTTGCAGAAAGATGTTAGAAATGATTATACACTCTATTTATTTTGACAAAATAGCAACTGGGTCCTGCAGGATGTTTGACCAAGGACACTGGTGACCTGTGTTCTCTGGATGCTTTCCCTTGCTCATTACCCTCATGTTCATGGACTGTGATGTTGACAAGGATCCTCTCCCAGTCACCCCACCATCCTGCGCACCTCCCCACAATAATCTGGGCTCCGAGCTCGGTCCCGGTGGCTGGCTCTCCCAATAACCTATACCATCCCATCAAAATCAACTCCTGTCTGCAACATTGGTACCTCAGTGTACAGTGAGGACTCCAGCTGTTCCCACACCCATTCGCCTTGTGTAGTTTGGGGGAGGAAGGGGTGTCAGATTCTACAGAACTCACTTTGACTTGATGAGGATGACTGTCTCCCCTTGCCCTATCTGGAGTCAATACCTCCCCACCAGTCAACACAATTAAGGACTTTTTCCCACCCTGGATTCTACCTTCTCTACTCCACCACCCCCCCCAACCATCCTGCAGAAGATACACAAGCCTGAGAACATGTGCCTTGAGGCTTGGGGATATACTTGGATAATTGTGAGCAGTTTTGTGCTTCTCTTCTAAGAAATAATGTGCTGGCATTGGAGATGGTCCAGTGGAGGTTCACGAGGATAAAAGGGTTAACATATGAGAAATGCTTGATGGTTCTGGGCCTGTACTCACTGGAGTTTATAAGAATGAGGGGCACCTCATTGAAACCCATTGAATATTGAATGGTCTAGATAGAATGGATGTAAAAAGGATGTTCCTATAGGGGAAAGTCCAGAACAAGAGAGCACAGCCTCAGAATAGAAGGACATCTGTTTAGAACAGAGATGAGGAAGAATTTTAGTCAGAAGGCAGTGAATCTGTGGATTTTATTGCGATAGACATCTGTAGAGGCCAATTCATTGTGTATATTTAAAGGGGAGGTTGATAGATACTTGATTAGTAAGGGTGTCAAGGTTATGAAGAGAAGGCAGGAGCATAGGATTGAGGAGGATAACAAGACAGCCATGATGAAAAGGCATGATGTGTTGGGCCAAATCAACTAATTTTCCTCCTATGTCTTATGGTCTTAAGAAAGCTTCTGTCCTGCTGTAATCAGACTCTTGAATGATATGATAAAGGTCTCCGAAACTACCTTGTTGTGGACCTTGCAATTCACTGTCTACCTGCACTGCAAGGTAGAATAATATTGTTTGTTTTGTACATGTGTATGGAATGATTTACATGGACAGCACACAAACAGAAACTTTTCACGGTGTCCCGGTACAGGTGACAATTATAAACCAATTACCATAACACACCGCCCCTGCTGACTGGGAAAGGCTGATAGCTGGGGAGACAAAGGCACCGCAGTGGGGAAGCGTTCTGCCCACAGAGTTGCACTTACAGTAAAAGTAGTGGATGCAGTCTCACCAAGACAGAAAGACCAGTCAGGGTGGAGAGGGCGGCCGAGGCTTTGCCCTGACGTTAACCCTGGAACGTCAAAGTGCTTTCTCCCTCCCCACCTCCCACCCCATTTTGAAGTCAGCGGTTAGTGAAACCCTCCCATACCCCCTATCCTAAATGTCCACTTGTGTCTGGGGGTTGGATGAAGGAGTTCTGTTCCGGGGTTCCGAGCTGGCTGCCGGTTGTGACTTGGTCTCTCTGCTGACCACTCCTGTCTGTGTTGGGTAGGTGGGGCCACCCTCGGCAGTCTTGTTCAAGAGCGCTGACTCCAGCTCGCCCTCACTGACACCCAGATCCTCCGACCGCAACTCAGCGCCATGCCCCACTCTCTTCTTTGCCCTCCGATGACTACAGTAGCGATTCAGAGCAAGGCCAGACACCAGCAGGACCACGGTGGCGAGGAGCACGCTGACCGCCACCAGCTCACCCAAGTAGGTATGTGTTTGGGACGCCTGTCCTTCGCTGGCTGACCATGAGGCATTGATCTCATTCCCAGTCCGGGACACCCCAGCCAGCCGCAGCAAATAACTGGCCACCAGGGTGCGGAACCCATTCTCCATAGCCCAGCACTCCCACAGCCCCTGGTGATTGCTGGAGGCAGCGAAGGAAATGCCACTGGGCTGGGGCTTCAGGCCAGAGATTAGCACATCCCTCCCGTTCTGAGTCCAGTTCAGTTGTGCCAGCCGCGATCCCACCTTACACGGCAAGTGGACCCAGGAATCGGCACACACCACCTTCTCCACCATGCTGTCTGCACCTGTGCCGGGGGCGAGAGAGACACCGATTTACACAGTGCACAGAAAGCTGCTTCAGCCCATCTTCTCCATGCAGCTTCCTTCACACTAACCCAGTAACAGCCTCCCCTCCAAGAACCTTGCCTACTCTTCCCACTTCCAACATAATTGAACACCCCTCCCACCTAAGTTGTTCTCTCTCCTCCCACCTCCCATTGAGCTGAAGATAGAAAAACCTGAAAGCATATACCACCAGGCTCAAGGACAGCTTCTACCCTGCTGCTATAAGACTATTAAAGGTTTCCCTAGTATGCTAAATTGAACTCTTGACCTCACAATCTACCTGTTTATGACCTTAAAGTTTATCTGCACTGTACTTTCTTTGTAGCTGTTACATCTAATCCTCCATTCTTTTATTGTTTTACCTTGCACTCCGTCAGTGCACTGCGTAATAATTGGATCTGTGTGAAGTGTATGCAAGACTGTGTTGAACTGCTAAACGTGGTGGACATGCTATATTGGCATTGGATTGTGTGGTAACACTTGCAGGCTGCCCCCAGTGTGTTGGTTGTTAATGCAAATGATATATTTCATTAACACAAGGAAATCTGCAGATGCTGGAAATTCAAGCAACAGGCCAGGCAGCATCTATAAGGAGAAGCACTGTTGATGTTTCGGGCCGAGACCCTTCGTCAGGACTAACTGAAAGAAAAGATAGTAAGAGATTTGAAAGTAGGAGGGGGAGGAGGAAATCCGACATGATAGCAGAAGACAGGAGGGGGTGGGGTGAAGCTAAGAGCCGGAAAAGTGATGGGCAAAAGGGATACAGAGCTGGAGAAGGGAGAGGATCATGGGACGGGAGGCCTAAGGAGAAAGAAAGGGGGAGGGGAGCACCAGAGGGAGATGGAGAACAGGCAGAGTGATGGGCAGAGAGAGAGAAAAAAAATGGGGGAAAAATAAATAAATCAGTAATGGAGTAAGAAGGGGAGGAGGGGCACTAATGGAGGAACAACACCTTATATTCCATCTGGGTAGCCTCCAACCTGATGGCATGAACATTGATTTCTCTAACCTCCGTTAATGTGTGTTGCTTGAGACATTTTATTGTGTGTTTCAGTGTACATGTGCTATATAAATATGAACCTGAAATTTGAAAAACTTGTCACTGCATCTAACATTGTCACATATTATTGAAAATAATAAATCTCTTAACTGAAAAAAAAAAGATGGGCTGGCATTGGAGAAGGACAAGGTTCATGAGAACGATCCTGGAAATGAAAGGGTTAACACATTTGGAGTGATTGATGGCTCTGGGCCTGTGCTCATTGAAGTTTGGAAGAATGGTAGGGTGGGGGGAGAGAATGTTTCCTACATAGAAACATAGAAAATAGGTGCAGGAGTAGGCCATTCAGCCCTTCGAGCCTGCACTGCCATTCAGTATGATCATGGCTGATCATCCAACTCAGAACCCTGTACCTGCTTTCTCTCCATACCCCCGATCCCTTTAGCCACAAGGGCCATATCTAACTTCCTCTTAAATATAGCCAATGAACTGGCCTCAACTGTTTCCTGTGGCAGAGAATTCCACAGATTCACCACTCTCTGTGTGAAGAAGTTTTTCCTCATCTCGGTCCTAAAAGGCTTCCCCTTTATCCTTGAACTGTGACCCCTCATTCTGGACTTCCCCAATATCGGAAACAATCTTCCTGCATCTAGTCTGTCCAATCCCTTTAGAATTTTATACATTTCAATAAGATCCCTCCTCAATCTTCGAAATTCCAATGAGTATAAGCCTAGTCAATCCAGTCTTTCTTCATATGGAAGTCCTGCCATCCCAGGAATCAATCTGGTGAACCTTCTCTGTACTCCCTCTATGGCAAGAATGTCTTTCCTCATATTAGGGGACCAAAACTGCACACAATATTCTAGGTGCGGTCTCACCAAGGCCTTGTACATCTGCAGTAGAACCTCCCTGCTCCTGTACTCAAATCCTTTTGCTATGAATGCCAACATACCATTTGTCTTTTTCACCGCCTGCTGTACCTGCATGCCCACCTTCAATGACTGGTGTACAATGATACCCAGGTCTCGTTGCATCTCCCCTTTTCCTAATCGGCCACCGTTCAGATAATAATCTGTTTTCCTGTCCTTGCAACCAAAGTGGATAACCTCACATTTATCCACATTAAATTGCATCTGCCATGAATTTGCACACTCACCTCACCTATCCAAGTCACCCTGCATCCTCCTTACAGCTAACACCGCCGCCCAGCTTCGTGTCATCCGCAAACTTGGAGATGCTGCATTTAATTCCCTCATCTAAATCATTAATATATACTGTAAACAACTGGGGTCCCAGCACTGAACTTTGCGATACCCCACTAGTCACTGCCTGCTATTCTGAAAAGGTCCCGTTTACTCCCACTCTTTGCTTCCTGTCCGCCAACCAATTCTCTATCCACATCAATACCATACCCCCAATACTGTGTGCTTTAAGTTTGCACACTAATCTCTTGTGAGGGACCTTGTCACAAGCCTTTTGAAAATCTAAATATACCACATCTACTGGCTCTCCCCTATCCACTCTACTAGTTACATCTTCAAAAAATTCTATAAGATTCGTCAGACATGATTTTCCTTTCACAAATCCATGTTGACTTTGTCCGATGATTTCACCTCTACACTGGGAGAGTCTAGGACCAGAAGGCATAGCCTCAGAATAAAGAGATATCCATTTAGAACAGAGATGAGGAGGAATTTCTTTAGCCAAAGGGATGTGAATCTATGGAATTAATTGACACATATGGCTGTGGATGCCAAGACACTGGGTATGGAGGTTGACAGGTTCTTGATTAGTCAGGGCATCAAAGATCACAGGGAATAGGCAGGAGAATGGGGTTGAAAGGAGTAATAAATAAGCCATGATGAACAGCAGAGCAGACTCGACGGGCTAAATTATCTGATTCTGCTCCTCTGTCTTAAGCTCTAAAACAATAAACCAGGTTGTTCCTTCTGTGAACTGATTACCTCAGCTCAAACAACCGGCCTTTTCTCCACACCCCCCACTGAACAGCGCTTTGTTGAAGGTTCAGATCTTGCAGCTGACCACTGTGTCAACTCATCTTGACAGCAGAGCTCCGGAGGTCTCTCGCCCTTCAGGTGTGAAGCATTTCGCACCCTGCTGCCCGTTTCCAATCGCCACTAACCACTGGGAATGGTCTTTGACCCACATAAACCACCCATTTATCTTCTGTATTTGCTCACTTTGTTTAATGGTTTGTTAAATGGCTCATGCACAGAGACAGGATAAGAAGGTGAGATTTTGGGAGGTCCTCCAGCTTCAGACTTTTCCTCAGGATATACTCACGAAGCCTTTGGAAGTTAATGTAATAACTCCACCTGTCGTTGCCAGCATCCTTCATACATAATACACGCAAGCACATACACACACACACACACACACAAAAAGAAGCATGCATGCACACATGCATGATTGTACACATACTGGTTCGAAGAATGAGGGGGAATCTCATTAAAACCTATCAAATATTGAAAGGCCTAGATAGAGTGAGTACGGAGAGTACACAGCCTCAGTATAGAAGAACGTCCATTTAGAGCAGAGATAAAGAAAAACTTCTTTAGCCAGAGGAAGGTGACAGATAGCTGTGGAGGCCATATCATTGGCTATATTTATATTTACATTTATAAAGTGGACGCTGGTAGGTTCTTGATTAGTAAGGGCATCAAAGGTTATGGATAGAAGGCTGGAGAATGGAGTTGAGAGGGATAATAAATCAACTATAATCGATTGGCGGAGCAGACTCGATGGGCTGAATGGTCTAATTCTGCTCCCATGTCATATGGTCTCACACAAGCATGTATGCAAGTATGCACACACACATATGCAGAATATCACCTTACACACACACACACACACACACACACACATCCCCTCCCCCTCCCTCCACCAACACACATATCCCTCTGAGCCAGCTCATCAGATGAACAGACCTGTTGCTAATCCAATGGGTATCTGTGTCCTTGAATCGGCCTTCACAGGTTGGGATGAACACAGAGTGGCTGCGTCTGCATTCTCAATGTCCTGCAACCAGTCTTGCCTTCAAAATAAGGAAGGTGTTTAGACAAAAAACACACCCTAATGAAATGACCCGCAAAACGCTGTCACAAGCCTGAGGCTACTGAGGGATCAGTACAGACCAAGGCAAATTCACACATGATTTGCTAGGAAGGAGAGAGAGAGAGAAAGAGAGAAGATGGGGTTAAACTGAGAGAAGGGGTGGGGAGAGGTGGGAAGGGAGAGTGACAAAGACAGACCGATGGAGAGAAGGGGTAAAAGGAGAAAAAGGCAAGGCACAAGGATTAGAGAAGCAATCAGACAGAGAGAACTGTCAGAGAGAGAGAGAGAGACACACACACACACACACACACACACAGAAACACACAGACAGAGAGACAGAAATTGAGAGACAAGCACATATAGAGGGGGAATACAGATAAGGAGAGAGGGAAGGAAAGCTAGTAATGAAGAGACTGGGACACTGAATCGGGATACTGCTGAGAGACTGGACACTCAGTCCAGGACATTTTGAGAGAGACATTGGGACTGGGGCACTGTCGGATCAGGACACGGAATATTCAACACTTGCACTTGGACACACTTCAACTGGGACACTGGACATTAACAGGGATACTGGACATGGAGCAGGACACTCTCAAACCAGTGGGCAATGGGTGCCTAAGGAAATCCTACCAGGACACAGCACTTTAAAACAGGGACAATGGACATTTGAGTGGAAGAGTGGATGTGGAGTGGAACACCCTTCGGCAGGGACAGTTGGACTATGACTGGGATCTGGGTGCCATGCTTCCCACTGCACTAGAGGAAGTCTCACCTGTGTGTTTTGTTCCGTGTCTCCCTGCAGACGAGGCTGCTGTTGTCCCAGGCACAGTAGGGATCCCTGGATAACACACACTCCCCACAGCTAGGATAGGCACTGCAGTTGGACACTGCCACCCTCAGAACACCTGTTGAAGATCCGATGTAGAGAACTCCCTGGAACAGGAGAGAAGACACACAGTATTGCCCACAACCCTTGCACTGCACTGGGAACAAACCACTCCCCTTAATTCCAACACTGGGCACATACCATCCAGACTGAGAGTACATCAGGATTCACATCCATCAGTGCATCTTTTTTTACTGTATTTTAACCTCTCTCCATCCTGTTCTATCACACACTCCCGAGATCAGACATAGAGTGAAGCTCCCTTCACACTGTCCTATTACACACTCCTGGGGCCAGACACAGAGCGAAGCTCATTCTGCATCATCACATTACACAACCTGACCTTTGTCCTGTACATTTCCTTTACAAACCCAAATCCCGGTTCACCTTAAACCTATGCTCTTTAAAGTACAGAATCAGGCCCTTTGGCCCATCTAGTCCATGTCAAACTAGTATTCTATCTGCACCTGGACCACCATGCTCCATACCCTTCCCATTCGTGTACTTAAATGCGGGAATCGAAACCATAACCAGTATTTCATTGGCAGCTGATTTCACACTCTCACCACCCTCTGAGTCTAGAAGTTCCACCTCATCTTCCTCTTAAACATTTTGCCTTTCACCCTTAACCTATTATGTCTCTAGCTTTAATAACCTCAATGGAAAAAGCCTTCTTGCATTTACCCTATCTATACCCCTCATAATTTTGTATAAAGCATGATGGGACTCTGCTCAGTTCACCCTGATCACTGGCACAGTCTTGACAGGCTGAATGGCTATCCATGAAATGGGGCCCTCGATGTACTGCCCTTGTCTCTACTTTCCACGTCTAACCAGGTCAGCAGCTGCTGTATCAGTCAAAGCAGGCCTCAATGGCAGGCTATTCGTCCAGCACACCTATAATGCTACCATTGCTGAGGTCTCTGCTTCAGTGACCAATTAACCAATTAACCCACGAACTGGTATATCTTTAGAATGTGGGAGGAAACCGGAACACCGGGAGGAAACCCACGTGGTCACGGGGAGAACATACAAACTCCTTACAGGCAGAGGCAGGAATTGAACCCAGATCACTGGTATTGTAAAACTTTGTGCTAACCACTACACTATCATGACGCTAAAGTCAGATGTATCAGTGTCACGCTGGAATAAAGGGAATTACAGAGGGATGAGAGAGGAACTGACTGAAACTGATTGGAAAAGAACGCTGGCAGGGATGACAACACAGCAGCAGAGGTGGAATTTCTGGGAGCAATTCGGAAAGTGCAGGATATATACATCCCAAAGAGGAAGAACTATTCTAGAGGCAAGATGGCACAACCATGGCTAACAAAATAAGTCAAAGCTAACATAAAAGCCAAAGAGAGGATGTGTAATAGAACAAAAATTAGTGGGAAGTTAGAGGTTAGAGGATTGGGGAACTTTCAAATACTAACAGAAGAGAACTAAAAAAGCAATTAAGAAAATAGAGATGGAATGCAAAAGTAAGCTAACCAAAAATCAAAGAGGATGCCGAAAGCTTCTTCAGATACATAAAGTGTAAAAGAGAAAGTGTAAAACTGGAAAACGATGCTAGTGAGGTAGTAACGGGGGACAAGGAACTGAGCATGTATTTTCATCACTAGCAGTCTGATTGAAGTTCCATTTGTCAGGGGTTTATGAACTGTGTGAAGTTACCATTACTAAAGAGACAGGGGAGTGAGAGGTCTGAAGGTAGGTAAGTCACCTGGATCAGATGGTGTACACCTCAGGGTTCTGAAAGAGGTGGTGAAGAGATTGCAGAGGCATTAGTAATAATCTTCCAAGAATCACTAGTGGATGTTTCCTATAGTAGGGGAGTCTAAGACCAGAGGACAGAACCTCAGAATAGAGGGGTGTCTTTTCAGAACAGAGATGAGGAGGAATTTCTTTAGCCAGAGAATGGTTTATCTGTGGAACTTGTTGCCACAGGCGGCTGTGGAGGACAATTCATTGGGTATATTTAAGGCAGAGGCTGATTGATTCATGTTCAGTCAGGCATTAAGGAATGCAGGGAAAAGGCAGGAGATCGGAGCTGAGGGAAAATATGATGAAATGGCAGAGCAGACTTAATGGGCCAAATGACTTAATTCTGCTTCTATATCTTATGATCTTATGGATATGAGGTGAAGGGGTAGGGGTGTTGCTCTCCGAACCACCCTCCCGCTGGCCCCTACAGCTGCCACATTGTTTAGAGGCCAGTCGGGTCGAATAAGGAGAGTGTCTTACCTTAGCTGGAGACAGGACAAGGCTGCGCACCACTCCTGGTGCTGGGGACAGCTGAATCTCCTCAATGATGTAAGAGACATTGTTCACGATCACAGCCTTGTGCAAGAAGCCATGGTCTGGTGGAGAAAGGGAACAGGGTTATGTCCAGGCCATTCTCAATCTAAGCTGGTTTCCCACAGCCCTGCCACTCCTAGTGCAGCCCCTCACAGGATCTCGCCTCACCTGTAACCAGGAACATCACTCTGTGCATCACAGCTCTGATGGATCTCACGCTGTCCACTGTGATTTTCACATACTGCTCCTGTACCCTGGTCAGCTGCGGCTGGCGTCCAAGGGGGTGAACTACCCCATCCATCAGGAAGACGTCCTTCAGCAGATTGAGGGTGGAATCTGACGAGCTTGCCGTGTTACACTGCAGCACCCCAGCACACACAGGAACAAAGCAAGGAGGAAAGTCGTAATTAGTGTCAGTCCACACCAACTCGTGCAGAATTCCTTGCCCCATATATCCAGCTTGTAAAATCAATGTACTTTGATGTATGATGGGACAGTGCGGAGGAAGCTTCACTCTGTATCTGCTCCCAGGGGTGTGTGATGGGCAGTGTAGAGGAAGCTTCAATCTGTGTCTGACCGTGAGTGTGTGATGAGACAATATGTAAGGTACTTCAATTGTGTCTGACCTTGGGAGTGCATGATGGGATGGTGTGCAGGGAGCTTCATTCTGTGTCTGACCCCAGGAATGTGTGATGGAATGGTGTAAGAGGGTACTTAACTCTGTGTTTGACCCTGGCAGTGTGTGATGGAATGGTGTAGAGGGAGCTTCTCTTTATGTCTAACTCCTGTCTGGGACGGTGATGGGACAGGTGGAAGGAGTTTATATTGTCTAATTCAGCTGGAAAACCAACTGCATCAGGACTGTTATCACAGCTGTCATATCCCTTAGCTGGAGCCACAGGTGTTGCCTGTAACCTGCTAGAATTAAACGTGTGCTCTCTGCCTCCATCACACCTGGGCACTAACTCCAAACCTGAGTAACCTCTGCAGCTCTTACTGGAACTACATACAGCAGGAGTAGGACCCCATCTAGAGCAATGTGGACACTGTGACCCCTCCACTTATGTTTTGAGGTCCTCTCAGATGTTCTTGGGTAAGGAGGGGTAGGCTAACAGGGAAAGATCCCAAAATCTATCAGTAGAAGGGCGAGAATCCCACCATCCATTGGCGCACCATCTATCATGGTGACCTCTCCCAGCCCTGCATCAGTGTTCTCATACTATCTGCATGCACTGCATTTCCTTTGATACTGTAACACTATATTTTGCTTTCATTTAAAGAGAGCAAAGTAGCACAGAGACAGGCTCTTTTGTCCAACCAGTCCATACTGATCATGGAACTTATTCAGTTAGCCCCAATTACCTGTGTTCAGCCCATACCCCTCTAAGCCCCACTGCTCCATGTTCCCATCCAAGTCGTTCTTAAATGATACTATTGTACCTGTCTGAACCACTTCCTCTGGCAGCTTGTTCCATGCACTCACTACCCCCTGCATAAAAAACTGCCCCCCAGATCCTTTTTAAGTCTTGCCCTCTCACCCTAAATCTAAGCCTTCTAGTTTTGGACCTCCTACACTGGGGCAAAGGTCACCATCTACCTTATTTACACCTCTCATAGTTGTAAACATTTCTATGAGGTTGTCCCTCATTCTCTTACAAGGAAGGCAAATGCAATGTTAGCATTAATTTTGGACTAGAATAAAAAGGAAGAATGTAATGCCGAGGTTTTACAAGGCATTCCTCGGGGCGCACTTGGTGTATTGTGAGCAATTTTGGGCTTCTTATGTAAGAAAAGATGTGCTGGCATTAGAGAGGGTCCTGAAGAAGTTCACGAGAATTATCCTAGGGATGAAAGGGTTGATGTATGAAGACCATTTATTGGCTCTGGGCCTGTACTCACTGGAGTTTAGAAGAATGAGGGGGATTGTAATTGAACCCTATCAAATATTTTAAGACCCAGTTATTGTGGATGTTTCCTATAGGAGTTGTTGAAGACCAGAGGGCATAGACTCAGAATAGACGGATGTCCATTTAGAACAGAGATGAGGAGAAATTTCTTTAGCCAGAGGATGGTGAATCTGTGAAATTCATTGGCACAAGTGGCTGTGGATGCTAAGTCATTGGGTATCTTTAAAGCAGAGGTTGATAGTTCTTGATTAGTCAGGGAGTTTAAGGTATGGGGAGAGGGCATGAAAATGGTATTCAGAGGAATAATAAATCAGCCATGTTGGAATAGTGGAGCGGGCTCAATGGGACAAATGGCCTAATTCTAATTCTGCTCCTATGTCTTATAGTGTTACATCGCAAGGAATGAAGACCTAGCCTGGCCAATATCTCCTCATAACTCAAGCCCTCTTTAGCTTGACCTCTCAGAGGACCACAAACGTGGAGTTCTGTTGGTTGGAGTCACAGCCTTGTGCTTTGGCTCTTGATAGGGTCACCCATGCCAAACAGGTCAAAGGGTAGAGGCTGGACTAAGAGCGGTCCACTGGTCCTCCAGGTTCAGGGGTTCAACTCAGGGCTGACAACTCTGACTGGTCAAAGAAAAATTGCTAAAGAAACAGCAATGAAGAATCCTTTTATACAGATAGGACCTTCATTGCTGCCCTAAATGCTAGCAGCGTAATGGGCAGTAATTAAGAAGGATATGCCATTGTGTAAATTCTGTTGTTGACTTTCTCTCTTGTGCTACCTCAATATATTGCAGACCCCAAATGACGCTTATCACCATACCCCAGTGCATGTAACAATGATAAACCAATTACCATTGGACTTCAGAAATACTCATTTACAGGAATTGATAAACACAGGCTGGGCTACAGAGCAAGAATCCCCCCAGTAAATCTATGTAACTTGGTAAAGGGGGGGGCAGTGAAAGTCCCAAGTTTGAATGTGTAGTGGACAGCAAGGAATACCATCAAAGCTTGCAGCAGGATATTGACCAGATGGAAAAGTGGGCCAAAAACTCGCAAGTGAAATTTAAAGCAGACAAGTGTGAGGTGTTGCATATTTGAAGGACAAATCAAGGTAGGACTTACACATTAAACAGTAGGGTAATGTGGAGTGTGGTAGGTCAAAGGGATTTTGGAAAATAGATCCATAATTCCATAGAACCATAGAACATTACAGCACAGAAACAGGCCTTTTGGCTCTTCTTGGCTGTTCCAAACCATTTTTCTGCCGTCCCAGTGACCTGCACCTGGACCATATCCCTCCATACACCTCTCATCCATGTATCTGTCCAAGTTTTTCTTAAATGTTAACAGTGAGCCCGCATTTACCACTTCATCTGGCAGCTCATTCCACACTCCCACCACTCGTTATGTGAAGAAACCCTCCACCTAATGTTCCCTTTAAACTTTTCCCCCTTTACCCTTAACCCATGTCCTCTGGTTTTTTTTCTCCCCTAGCCTCAGTGGAAAAAGCCTGCTTGCATTCACTCTATCTATACTCATCATAATTTTATATACCTCTATCAAATCTCCCCTCATTCTTCTACGCTTCAGGGAATAAAGCCCTAACCTATTCAACCTTTCTCTGTAACTCAGTTTCTCAAGTCCCGGCAACGTCCTTGTAAGAATACGTACACAATGCTGGAAGAACTCAACAGGCCAGGCAGCATCCGTGAGAAAAGAGTAGCCAATGTTTCAGGCTGAGACCCTTCATCAGGAATGGGGGGGGGGGGAAGAGAGGGCCGAAGCCCAGTAATAGAGATAGGGGAGAGGGTAGGGCCTAGAGGCGCCAGGTGGAAAACCAATCAGAGGAAAGATAAAGGGGGGGAGGGGATAAGCATGAAAGAACTGTAGAGATAAAGAAGCAGAAAGTTGAAAGGGGAGAGAGGCAGAGAGGGACCTGGGATAGGGAAAGGGGGAGGGGGAGGGAATTACCGGAAATTGGAGAATTCAATGTTCATACCACCAGGCTGGACGCTACCCAGACAGTATATGAGGTGTTGCTCCTCCAACCTGAGCTTGGCCTCATCATGGCAGTAAAGGAGGCCATGTATGGACATATCTAGATGGGAATGAGAGGCAGAGTTGAAGTGGGTGGCAACCGGGAGGTCCTGTCTATTGTGATGGTGCTCAACGAAGTGGTCCCCCAATCTGCATCGGGTCTCGCCGATGTAGAGGAGGCCACACCGGGAGCACCGGATGCAATAGACGACTCCAGCAGACTCGCAGGTGAAGTGCTGCCTCACCTGGAAGGACTGTCTGGGGCCCAGTTGCCACCCACTTCAACTCTGCCTCTCATTCCCATCTAGGTACGTCTCCGGTGCTCCCGGTGCGGCCTCCTCTACATCGGCGAGACTCGATGCAGATTGGGGGACCGCTTCGTCGAGCACCTACGCTCCATCCGTCACAATAGACAGGACCTCCCGGTTGCCACCCACTTCAACTGTCTCTCTATCTCATCTAGATATGTCCATACATGGCTTCCTTTACTGCCATGATGAGGCCAAACTCAGGTTGGAGGAGCAACACCTCATCCACCGTCTGGGTAGCCTCCAGCCTGGTGGTATGAACGTTGAATTCTCCAATTTCCGGTAATTCCCTCCCCCACCCCCAGGTCCCTCTCTGCCTCTCTCCCCTTACAACTTTCTGCTTCTTTATCTCTACAGTTCTTTCATGCTTATCCCCTCCCCCCTTTATCTTTCCTCTGATTGGTTTTCCACCTGGCGCCTCTAGGCCCTTCCCCCCTCCCCCATCTCTATTACTGAAGTGCTTCTTTCTGTACTGTAGTGCTGTATAACTCTCTGGTCAGGCAATGTGAAGAGGAGAGCGAGGGTGAAGCATGATCATTGACCAAGGCGGTGGTGGATGGGGTGGGATGGGAGAGCAGTGGATTGCGAGGTAACTCACTGCGCCTGGCCTGGGCTCCAGCACCTCGCCCCTGTACGTTGACCAGATCTGCTGTTCCCTGTTTAGGATCTTGTACTTTCCATTGAAGACGGCTTGAATATCTGCTAAATCAAAGGCACATATGGCAGAACTTTTGGACCCACCATAGAACCTGCAAGACAGAAAGAGTAGCATGGAGTGAAGACTGCTGCCTGGAGGCTGTATTAGCACCGTGCTGCAATGTCAGGTCATAGTTGTTTTTTAGGGATGATCTTGGAGATACAGCAGATCGTTAAGGATCAGGTTGTGGATACGGAGGAGTTAAACAATAAGACCATAAGAGATAGGAGCAGAATTTCACCATTCAACCCATCAAGTTTGTTCCGCCAATCCATCATGGCTGATTTATTATCCTTCTCAACACCACTTTCTTGTCTTTTGCCCATAATTTTTGACACCCATACTAATCAAGAATCTAATAAACTTTGCTTTAAATAAACCCAATAACCTGCCATCACAGCTGTCTGTGATAATGATTACACAGACTCATCACTCTCCTGCTAAAGAAATTTCTCACATGTGCTTTTACACACACACACACACACACACACACACACACACACACACATCACCAGCAAGAAAGAGCGGGGTGCTGATCAGATTCCTGACATACCACTGTGAGCTGAAGACACCGTAGATCACTGTCCCCTCCTTGCTCTTGGACACAAACACGTCCTGGAGGATGTTGAGTGGGAACTGGTCCTCAGGGAGGTAACACAGTAACTGGGCTTTGAGGAAAGTGGTCCATCGTTTCTGCAACACCCTCTCTCCTCCAACATCACTCTGCATAGACAGGGCCAACGAAAGACACATTAGAATGCTGATGGAAGCTATTTGGCCCATCAAATCACCGGCAAGTTGCAGAGCATTCCTCTGTTTATTTTGCCTGCAACCTTGCATCAGTTATGGTGACCCTCAAACCATTACACCCCCACAGGCACACCAACATTCCAGAACACAGAATACAGTGACAAGGCACTGGGGTAATGATCTGAGACAAATTAATCCCTCCTGCCTGCACATAAACCCTATCCCTCCTATCCCTCCATATTCATATGTCTGTCTAACAGCCTCTTAAATGCTTCTGTCTTATCTGCTTGTTCCACCAACCTTGGAACCCTGAATTTGTTAAAAGGAACTTCCCCTGATAAAAGATTAGCTTTATTTGTCGCATGTACATCAGAACATACAGCGAAAGGCATTGGTGATGTCAACAACCAACACACTTCAAAAATTTACTGGGGGCAGCCACGCTTCCAGCGCCAACATATCATGCCCACAAATTACTAACCCTAACCCGTACCTGGGAGGAAACCCGAGCACCCGGAGGAAACTCATGCAGTCATGGGGAGAATAAACAAATTCCTTAGAGACGGCAGTGGGAATTGAATTCTGATGAAATTTCAAGCTGGTGCTATTTAAGCATTGCACTAATCGCTCTGCTACCATTACTTACCTGCACATCTCCTTTAAGCTTAACCCTTCTCTGCTTTAGTGTTTGCTGGGAAATTTTATTGGTAAAATCCCCTACACAGTGGTTTTCCCAGGGTTAGGACATTAAAGCTACAGGACATTCATTTAAGGTGAGAGGCAATAAAAATTAAAGGAAAAAGTAGGTGCAACTTTTTGCACAGTGGTGGGAACGTGGAATGAACCACCAGGGTAAGTGGCAGAGATGGGTTCAAATACAACATGTAATGGATATTTGGTTACATATATGGATAGGAATGCAGGTAAATGAGACTAGATCAGATAGACATTTCAGTGGGAATGGATAAACTGGGCTGAAGGGCCTTTTACTGTGCTGTATAAAACAATCTGCTGACCCTTCGGTCTATTGAATCGGTTCTGACCATCGATTACCCACTTATATAAATATTATAGCAATCACATATTATTCCCCTCAGATTCCGCCCCTCACCTACCCACTTGGGACTGATGCACCCAACGTCATTGGAATGTGGAATAAAACTGGAGCACCCAGAGGAAAAGCCATGAGGTCACAGGGAGGAGGTGCAGACTGTGCACACTCAGAACCGACCCCAGTGTCTGGGGCTGTGAGGCAACGGTTCAACCATGTGTGTGAGTGCCCCAGATCCACAGAAGGATTTCTGACTGTTTGAGATGGAGAAGGAAGGCACTGCCCAGTGTGGCCCTGTCAGCTGACCCCCGAGCAAAGGCAACAGATGGGTCTCTCAGCAGTCCAGGGACACTCCCTCACCCCACAGGTTGACGTGCATGTGTTCCCGTCAAGGTCTGCCTCGGACACATGGGACAGGGCTCTCCTCACCTTGCAGACCCGAGCTACCATCGTCACATTCATCCGTTGTAACAGGTCTGAGCAAGTCCGCGATTCTGTGAAGAAGAAGTAGATCTTGTCGCCTTCTGCCTCTGGGATGAAGGTGGAGCCCACAAATGAAGGTTCTGTGGAGAGATGGTGAGAGGTGGGTGGCAGTGGCAGAGGGGGAGAATCCCCTACCTCCCATGCCTTTAATAGGACCATTCTAGGGCTGTCAGAGGGCTAAGAGCAGAAGGGAGAGGCTGCCTCCAAGTCTGGAACTGGTTAGACCAGATCCTACTGTCAGGTCCAGCGATGCAGACTGGAGTGGTGGAATGCATGAGAGCAGAAATTCTTTGCCAATTCCAATATGTACATGGGTCAGCAGTGGAAAGGGTGAGCAGTTTCAAGTTCCTGGGTGTCAACATCCCAGAGTTTTAATGACATATCAAATTGGCACAAATGTTAAGAAAGTAGAGGAACTGTTGTGCCTTCTTTTGATGGCACTTCTGTGCTGGACCCAGGACAGATCCTCAGATATGAGGAATTTAAATAAAGAGCATTTGAAGTTTTTCAAAATCATTTATGTGTGCTATTACAGCAGGAAGGCCACTGTGAAGTGGAAGGTCGAACTGAGCTGGAGTGAATGAGTTTCCTGAACATTTCCTGCAAGGCCCCAGAAGATGTTCAGGAAACTCATTCACTGCAGCTCAGTTTGACCTTACACTTCACAGTGCTCTTCCTGCTGTTATCACACACATAAACGTTCAGTACAGGGGTCACTGAGCTATGACGATTTCTCAGCTGTCTGACGATCATTTCGGAAGTTTATTAGAAGTTTCAGAGAATTATGTTATGTTAACAGTGCAGACGGAAACATCTGCAGTGCGACTTTCCTCTTCAGTAGAACTATTCGGATTGGACGATGCAGATTTACAATGACACTTTACATGGGCCAGTTGTGCCTTCAGTAGTGACTCTGTGGCAGTATGGAGCTCCTTCACCACTTCACTCTAATACTCTGGTGCTCCCTTGCTACAATACTCTTTCAGTACTGCCCCCTACCATAGTCTGACTCTCCCCCAGTACTGCCCACTGCTACAGTGTGACTCTTCTTTACTACTGCTCCCTCCCTCAGTACTTTATTCAAATACAAAAGATGTACAAAATTTAGGGGTTACAACACAGTTAGTGTATTCAAATTAAGATAGTTATCACCATCCATAATCCAATTAATTCCCTGGAGGGGGTACATTCCTGGAAAATCCACACTGAAGCATAATGGCTGCATGTTCCCGCTCCAAGGACACCCTGGCACGAATGTAACCCCCTCAGCCTTCCAAGTGAGTCAGAGTTCATTCAGATCCAGCTCTACCTCCTTAACGCAGAACGGAGAGGGGAAGGCAGTCGGCTTAGGCAGAGCGGAGGCTTGGAGCTTTGAGCAGTGCTCAGTTGGGGAGATTGGAAGCCTGAGAAGACGTAGATTACAGGTTCTCTGGTTGAGTAGAAATGGCAGCGACTCGCAGCAGTTCAGAGCATTGTGCAGCACCCAATAAGAGAGATTGGAAACCTGAGAAGACTTAGTTCACTCAGGTTCACTGACTGAGTAGAAAAGGCAGTGACTCGCAGCAGTTTGGAACTAAAAGTAAGGCAGAGATAAGTGTAGTGGCCATTGTCGTACTGGCCATCATTGGAGTGGCCAGGGTTAGAGAAGGGATTTAGCTTTTCGAGGCATCCTTAAGGTGAGTTTTCAGTGGGAGGACACAAAAAAGCTGTAGGTAGAGTTTATTGTTCTTCCTTCTTTATACTTGCTCAGTTGGAACAGCAGAGATGTCAGGCAGAATAGTGGAATACTCCTCTTGCAGGATGTGGGAAGGAATGGAGAACTCCAATGCTCCTGACAACTATATCTGCGAGAAATGAATCCAGTTGCAACTTCCGCATTATGGAGTTGGAGATGGAGCTGGATAAACTCCGAATCATTCGGGAGGCTGAGGGGGAGGGGCGATAGATAGGACATTTAGAGAGGTAGTTACACCCAAAATGCACAACACAGGAGACTCAGTGACAATTGGGAAGGGGAAAGGGGTTAATCAGTCAGTGCAGAGTACCCCTGGCCCGCCCCCTCAACAACAGGTATCAGACACAAAATGCTGGAGGAACTCTGCTGGCCAGGCAGCAACTATGTAAAAGAGTAAATAGCCAACATTTCAGGCCAAGACCCTGCATTAGGACTGGAGAAAAAAGATGAGAAGCCAGAGTAAGAAGGAGAGGGGAGGGGAGGAAGAAATATAAGGTAGTAGATGATAGGTAAAACCTGGAGGGAAGAAGGGGTGAAGTAAAGAGCTGGGGAGTTGATTGGTGAAAGAGATAAAGGGTTGGAGAAGAGGGAATCTTACTGAAGATGAGAGAAGGCCAAAGACGAAAGGGGAAGGAACACTAGAGGGACCTGATGGGCAAGTAAGGAGATAAGGTGAGAGAGGAACATGCTTACCCCACTTCCGGAAACAACCTCATCCTCTCTGTCCCATTCCCACATGCTCATCCCACCTCTGGAAACAGCCTTGTCCACCATAGGCATGGCACCAGCTTCAGGACCAGTGCTGGGAGAGACCCTGCGTGCCTGGATTGTCAATTGCATCCACAACTTATTCCCGGTGCAAGGCAGAGCTGGAGAGCTGGCCCCCCACTGGTCACTACTGCTTTCTACTGTGCCTGCTGCATCCGGTTTGGGCCTCCACACAGTCTGAAAGAAGGGCCCGAACCATCTTGACCTCACACGTCTCTGCACACTAATCGCCTTGGTTACCCACACCTGGGGTAACACATGATGGAGTCATGACCCACTTATCAAGATCCTGGCACTCTGCTCCTTCAGGGAGGATAGTGACCCAGTGGTACTCCGGATCCTGCTAGACCTCCAGATAGGAACTTTGCTTCTACGGAGGCTACAATCTGAGAGACTGCTTTCACAGGTGACCCCAGCCACAAGTAATCCTGTCAACCAACGTCAAGCAGACACAGGCTCCAAGTGCTCCACTCCACCCGAGGGCCAATCAGACCCCTTAAATAACCCCTATTTGGCAGGGGTACCCATCAAACCAGGGGCTACAAGCTCAGGGGACACAGCCCCAGCAGAGAGGAAGTCTCTTTCCACAGACAGCCCGAGTAAAGGGACCATACCTCGATCATGCAGTGGGGGGGGGGGGGTGGTAAATCTTCCCTTTAGATGGTTCCCTATCTTCAGATTCAGAGGACAAGCATCTCCACCATTTCATTCCTCTGAGGTGGGGAGGTCTGGTGGCCTTCATTTCAGAGGCACTCTCAGTTCTCAGCACCACTCCTTCCCTCACAGCTTCTCCAGGCCCTTGCAGAGCCACAGAGATCTCCATGCCCTCCAGGATGGAACTAAGGGAAGGCCCTAGTTCCTCCTCCTGTGGTAGCGAGGCCAGGAAATGTTTCTACTTCCTTTTAGCCTTCTTGCACTGTCCCTCAACCCACCCCTCCTTGCCAACTGTGCTGCACTCACCCCTGCCACCTTGTGCCATGGACAGTAGGGACAACAGGGGAAAGGGAGAACAAGGAGAGGGACAATGGGAGGGTGTGCAGTGAGAATGTGGAGAGGCCCTGTAGAGTCCTCCTGTGCTATCATGGTAGAGTTAGCAGCCTGGTGTTTAGGGCATTGCAGCTGGCCCATAGCCCAGCAGATCTGATAATGCTCCCTTTCGTGTCACATATGAAAATACCCTTCAGCATCTCCTGGCCATTCCAGCTGCATGAATATCTCAGGATGGACAGTAACACATGCCCAGAATAACCTCTGTCTGGCTTAAGTAGTATACAGGTGACCGGTGACGTCACCTCCCCCAAAAATGCAAATGAGGATGGAGGTGAAGATGCATGTTATAGACTGTTACCTTCTGTACGGGGCTTTACCAGCACAAAGACCCCTTCCACATATTTAGGACCAGGGATACTTCTCTAGTGGACCTTAGGCAGAAAAGGGACTTTTGGTACATCTTACTAATCTCAATAACAACCTTATCCTTAACCACAGATGCAGCCATGAGAACTAACTTCTCAGCACTCAGAGATGCAGCAATATCACACTGTACTGCGTTGTTCAGAGTTATTAGTCTGAAAGATGGTGGCTCCACAGGAGCTCTTTTACCAGAAGCTACGGCTCCTGTGCAGGAGCTTGGTCTCGCCATTTTGGAGTTGCAGCCCACCATGTTAAAGCCCCACACAGTCAGAAATCAAACACTGCATAATTAACTCAGTCACAACACTTAGCAGTCTTTTGAAGAATGGTTCTGAGAGGAGAGAAAGGAAAGTAGTCTTCTCCAGACAAGCAGTGAAGTCTGTGAAATGAAATTCCAGCGCTGATCCTCCTGGTACACAGCCAAGGTGCTCCAATGTTTCTCTGTCGAGTGAAAGTCAAGGATTTACAACAAAACTCTTCACTCAGTTGTCCTGGGCCAAGTACTCCAGCTGATAGAGGGTTTACCAATGTTAGGAATCGGAGAAATATGTCCCAGTTCCAGTAAAAGTGGCAGACACGAAACTTGGCAAGTCCTCAGCCACTGTTGCTGCCACGGCCTGAGCAGACACTCAACAAAACTCAGAAAACTAGACAGTTTCCGAGAAACAAAACTGCTGCAGTCCTCTTTCAAAGATAAGACACTTCTTTCCTACACCTTCCTTTGTTGTCACCATTCTTCAAGGTTTACTCCCAAACTAAATTGACTTTTTCCGAGAGGTCACACACATTACTATCCATTCCACAGTGTGACCCTCCCTCAGTAGTGCCCATCCCACAGTGTGACCCTCCCTCAGTACTGCCCATACCACAGTGTGACCCTCCCTCAGTAGTGCCCAGACACAGTGACCCTCCCTCAGGACTGTCCCCACAGTGTGATCCTCCCTCAGTACTGCCCAGACTCAGTGACCCTCCCTCAGGACTGTCCCCACAGTGTGATCCTCCCTCAGTACAAACCCACACACAGTGACCCTCCCTCAGGACTGCCCCATGCAGTGTGACCCACCCCCCAGTAGTGCCCATCCCACAGTGTGACCCTCCTTTGGCACAGACCATGCCCTGAGCTGGAGTGTGACATGTTCTGAGCTTCCGAGGATCATGCTGAGCACGTCACCCACTGGTTCACAACGCTGGTTGCTACTCAGATGTTGGTCAACTACCTTGTAGCCAGTTGCAGGATGGTTCCGTTTTCAGGGGAACTTGGTGACCGAGGCTGCGGGAGATGTGGTGCTGCGTCCCTTGGAAGTTGTTAGTTGTTCCGGAGTATAACTCTCCATCTGGACCAGAAAACAGGATATCTATTTACTAATGGTCCTGCATCATACCAACATTGCAAAATGACAAAACCTCCGGGGGGTGGGGGGGAACGGTAATTGCACAGGACAGGTACGGCCTGTCCACACACAACAGAATCTCCCATAAACATGGGGCGTCTAATGAAGAACAGTTACCCAAGCATCCAATAACTAACCAGCAGCTCCCAAATTGGCTATTTGCTGCACTAGTAACTGAGTCAATTTCTGGTCTTCCATCTCAGGTCAGCACCTTTAACCCATGCTCCCCTATTCCCCAATCCTGAAGAAACATTGTGCTGTTTCCCTACCCATGCTGTCCCTGCCCTTGGAGTGTGTAATGGGGATAGTGAAGGGAACCTTAGAGGGAGCCTGACCTGTGAGGGGATGTGTGATGAGACAACACAAAGGGAGCTTTGCCCTTTATTTTAACCAGTCTCTTTCCTAGAATATGCCCTGGGCCCTACCGAGACTTGATGAGGGGCTCAGGTCTTCCAGAAAGGGCAATCATTGCCACAAGAGGCGGCAGCTGTACAGAAGCCAGCTGTAAGCTGGGGGTTCAATTCTCACGGCTGCCTATAAGGAGTTTATATGTGTCCACCCCATTGGTTTTCTCCAGGTGCTCTGGTTTCCTCCCATATTCCAAAGACATACAGTTAGGGTTAGTGAGTTGTGGGCATGCTATGTTGGTACCGGAAGTGTGATCTTTGGCTGATTTGACGCGAGCGACACATTTCACAGTATGTTTTGATGTACAAGTGAAAAATAAAGCTAATCTTTACTCTTTGTCACATTACACACACCCAGCACAGTTAACACCATCCCATCACACACATAAACAACTTGCATGGAAATGTACAAGGAATGGTGTTTGCAGATGATATGAAAATAAGCAGGGACAATAACAAACATTTCAAAGACACTTGAACAGGTATGTGGATGGTAAAGGTGTGGGTCAAGCACAGGTAAATAGGACAATCTTGGATACTCAGTGTGGATGAGTTGGGCTCTCTTCTTATTAGTGCCATCAGAGAGGTCATACAGTGATATTGAACACAATTCTGATTTAAGATAGGAAAGGTTTTAACATTTAAAGGTCAAAGATCAAAGTATATTTATTATCAAAGTATGTATACAGTATAATCTTGAGATTTGTCTTTTTGCAGACAGCCTCAAAACAAACAAACACCATATAATCTGTTTAAAGAAAACCCTCACACCACAAGAAGCAGAATCAGGTTTGTTATCACTGGCATGTGTCATGAAATTTGTTAACTTAGCAGCAGCAGTTCAATGCAATACATATTATAGAAGAGAAAAAAAATAATAATAAATAAGTAAATCAATTACAGTATACATATATTGAATAGATTAAAAATCATGCAAAAAATAAAAATAATATATACTAGAAAGAAGAGGTTCAATGTCCACTTAGGAATTGGATGGCAGAGGGGAAGAAGCTGTTCCTGAATCTCAGAGTGCATACCTTTAGGCTTCTGTACCTCCTATCTGATGGAAACAGTGAGGAAAAAGGCATGCCCTAGGTGCTGGAGGTCCTTAATAATGGAAGCTCCCTTTCTGAGACACCGTTCCTTGAAGATATCCTGTGTACTTTGTAGGCTAGTACCTGACTAAAATTATAACCCTCTGCAGCTTCTTTTGGTCCTTTGCAGTAGCTCCCCCCCACCCCCATACCAGACAGTGATGTAGCCTGTTAGAATTCGCTCCATGGTACATCAATAGAGGTTTTTGAGTGTATTTGTTGACATGCCAAATCTTTTCATCTCCAAATGAAGTGTAGTCGCTGGCTTGCCTTCTTTATAACTGCATTGATATGTTGGGACCAGGTTAGGTCCTCAGAGATCTTGACACTCAGGAACTTGGAACTGCTCACTCTCTCCATTTCTGATCCGTCTGTGAGGATTGGTATGCGTTCCATCGTCTTACCCTTCTTGAAGTCTGCAATCAGCTCTTTCACCTTACTGATATTGCTGCGACACCACTCCATTGGTTGGCCTATCTCACTCCTGTACACTCTCTCATCACCATCTGAGATTCTACCAACAACGGTTGTATCATCGGCAAATTTAAAGATGGTATTTGAGCTATACTAGCCACACGGTCATGGGTATAGAGAGAGTAGAGCAGTGGGTTAAGCACACACCCCTGAGGTGCACCAGTGTTGAGTGTCAGCGGGGAGGATATGTTATCACCAATCCGCACAGAATGTGGTCTTCCGTTTTAGGAAGTCGAGGATCCAATTGCACAGGGAGGTACAAAGGCCCAGGTTCTGTAACTTCTCAATCAGGATTATGGAAATGATGGTATTAAATACTGAGCTATATTTGATGAACAGCATCCGGACGTAGGTGTTTGTTGTCCAGGTGGTCTAAAGCCGTGTGAAGAACCATTGAGATTGCATCTGCCATTGACCTATTGTGGCAATAGGCAAATTGCAATGGATCCAGGTCCTTGCTGAGGCAGGAGTTCAGCCTGGTCATGACCAACCTCTCAAAGTACTTAATCACTGTAGAAAGGAGTGCTACTGGGCGATAGTCATTAAGGTAGCTCACATTATTCTTCTTAGGCACTGGTATAATTGTTGCCTTTTTGAAGCAAGTGGGAACTTCCGCCCATAGCAGTGAGAGGTTGAAGATGTCCTTGAATACTCCTGCCAGTTGGTTGGCATAGGTTTTCAGAGCCTTACTCAATCGGGACCTTCTACCTTGCGAGGGTTCACTTCTTTAAAGACAACCTAGCATCAACCTCTGAGACAGAGATAACAGGGTCATCAGGTGCAGCAGGGATCTTTACAGCTGTAGTTATATTCTCACAAGGTCATCAGATATGTGAAAAAGAGAAAAAAAATCCACAAAAATCGAAAAGCGAACAAATAACAAGGAAAACGTTAATCATAAAACCAAAGAATCCCCAAAAGTGAGTCCACAGTCACAAGCTGCCAAGGCAAATAAAGCCAGTCCAGGAGTCAATGGACACGGCCACAGCCACCGAGTTAGTTAGTTTTCTGCTGTGTCGATGGCTGCAGACCTCAAAGTGTGCAAACAGTAAAGTGCATTCAGCACTGAGGAGATCAAATCACAGCTAAAAGTGAGTCCACAGCCACTTTTGAAGGATATGAGCCAAATGCATGCAAATAGAACGAGCTTTAGATGGACACCTAATGCTCAGGGGGCTTGTTTCCACACTGTATGACTCCATGACTATATCTTTAGACAGTGTGAATCCCATTGTAACACTCTACTGCCCGAGGCACACTAAGAACATGAACCTCTCCTCAACAGGGCATGTTGTAACCTCCTCACTTCCCCAGTATCACTTTCACTGTGAGCCTCCAGTTTTGGGGAACTGTGTGAGGATGCAGAGAGGCGCGTTGGCTACCAGTTTGAAACTCAGGCAGCGTGAGGGAGGATCAGACTGAAGGACTGGGCAGACCTCTCCTTACTTACGGTGATACAGGTCAACACCCCAGGACCACAGCACAGATGCTTTGAGGTTCCATCACAGGGAGGTCATCAAAAGACAGTAACACGTAGAAGCAGAAATAGGTCATTCGATCTTTTGACTCTGATCTGCCAATCAATCATGGCTGATCATTATGCCCCTCAATCCCATTCTCCTGACTTCTCTCCGTAACCTTTGATACCCTTACGAAACAGGAACCTATAAAAACTCTGCTTTAAATATACCCATTGACTTGGTCTCCACAGCCATCTGTGGCAATAAATTCCACAGGTTAACCATGCTCTAGCTAAAGAAATTTCTCCTCTTTGTTCTAAAGGGATATCCTTTATTTTCTGAGACTGTGCCCTCTGGTCATACACACAACCACATTGGAAATATCCTCTCCACATTCATTCTATCTAGGGCTTGCAATTTTCAATAGATTTCAAAGAGATCTACCCTCAGTTTTCTAAACTCTAGTGAGTACAGGCTCAGAGCCAAATGTTCCTTATACAACCCTGTCATTCTTGGTATAATTCTCGTAAACCTCCTCTGTATACTCTCCAATACCAGAATATCCTTTTTTTAGATAGGCCAAAAATGCTCACAATACTCCAACTGCAGTCAAACCAATGCCTTATAAAACACTCACCAACCATGGACACTGTGTATCTCAGCGAAGGGTTGAACGGGATGCGACCTTTGCCATCTTCGGTCAGAGGACTTCCGGTGGCATCTGTCAACAGTGAGAAGGTCTGGATGTCCTGTAATGGTAGGTCAGTCTGTCAGTCACTTACTTCTAAAGCTCTTGAGGTATATCTGTGTGCTCCTCACCTCCTCAAGACTGCTGGGAGAGAGGCTGCCCCTCCCTACAGGCTGCTGGGAGAGAAGCTTCCCATCCCAAAAACTGTTGGGAGAGTGTCCAATACTCACACTCATCCTTCCCACATGCTGCTGGGAGCAAGGCTCCCCCTTCCCTCAGGCTGAAACATAGAAAACCTACAGCACAATACAGGCCCTTTGGCCCACAAAGTTATGCCAACCATGTCCCGACCATAGAAATTAGTAGGCTTACCTATAGCCCTCTATTTTACTAAGGTCTATGTACCTATCTAAAAGTCTATTAAAAGACCCTATTGTGTCTGCCTCCATCACCATTGCTAGCAGCCCATTCCACACCCTCACCACTCTCTGAGTAAAAAACTTACCCCTGACATCTCCTCAGTACCTACCCCAACACCTTAAACCTGTGTCCTCTTGTGGCAACCATTTCAGCCCTGGCAAAAAGCCTCTGACTATCATCACAATCAATGCCTCTCATCATCTTCTACACCTCTATCAGATTACCTCTTATCCTCTATCACTCCAAGGAGAAAAGACTGAGTTCACTCAACCTATTCTTGTAAGGCATGTTCCCCAATCCAGGCAACATCCTTGTAAATCTCCTCTGCACCCTTTCTATGGCTTCCACATCCTTCCTGTAGTGAGGCGACCAGAACCGAGCACAGTACTCCAAGTCTGATCAGGCTCCTTTATAGCTGCAACATTACCTCTCGGCTCCTAAATACAATTTTGAGATTGATGAAGGCCAATACACCATACGCCTTCTTAACCACAGAGTCAACTTGCGCAGCTGCTTTAAGTGTCCTATGGACTCGGACTCCAAGATCTCTCTGATCCTCCTCACTGCCAAGAGTCTTACCATTAATACTATATTCTGCTATCATATTTGACCTACCAAAATAAACCACTTCACACTTATCTGCGCTTAACTCCATCTGCCACTTCTCAGCCCAGTTTTGCATCCTATCGATGTCCTCCTGTAACCTCTGACAGCCCTCCACACTATGCACAACACCTCCAACCTTTGTGTCATCAGCAAACTTATAAACCCATCCTCCACTTCCTCATCCAGGTCATTTACAAAAATCATGAAGAGGAAGGGTCCCAGAACAGATCCCTGATGACCGACCTCCATATGACTCGCCTACAAGCATTCTTTGCCTTCTGTGGGCAAGCCAGATCTGGATCCACAAAGCAATGTCCACTTGGATCCCATGCCTCTTTAATTTCTCAATGAGCCTTGCATGGGGTACCTGTTGGGCTGCTGGGAGAGAGGTTCCCTATTCTCACTGGTTGTTGGGAGGGAGGCTTTCCAACCTCACAGGCTGCTGGGAGAGAGGGTTACAATCCCCACAGGCTGCTAGCATCAGACAGTTCTCCATGTTGGGATACCTTAAATATTCTATCAGCCTTTCTTCCAGTGCTAAGGGAGGATTCCCTTCTCCCTCCCCCACCACAGAAGGCTGCACCAAAGGGCTGGGCATTGAGTTTCCTTGACAGTCCACCACTCTGGCCAAAGAGGAGGAGCTGAAAGCAGGGTTCAGCAGTGCTGCCCAACCTCTGTCGTAAAGTCCAGCAAGCATCAAGGTTCCAGGATCTGAGTGGCATTCAGTCATGGATGGTAGGTCAGGAGTTATTGACGCTTGCCTTGATGAGAGGCGGGTGGTGGGGGGGGGGTGCGGTTATGTGTCCTGTGCTGAGGGATGGTATCCTTCCTTTCCCCCACCCCTCCCCATTCTCATTACACTGAGATAGGTCATGACCATTAGTTATAGGTCACAGGTATAGATCAAGTGGATGGCCAGAGACTTTTTCTCAGATTGGAAATGGCTAATATGAAGGGGCTTAATTTTAAACCTTTGGGAGGAAAGCATAGAAAAAATGTCTGAGGTGAGTTTTTTTGCAGAGAGGGTAGGTGTCAACCACCCTGCCAGGGGTGAATCTTCACAATGGCTGCCCTCCCTCTTCCCCTCTGTGTAGTGCAGGATCCAGGCATGAGTTAGTTTGCTCTAGGAGCCTAACATGATCTAACGGGTGAGTGGCTTCTCGGCAGTGCAAGTGACTGATGGGTTAACGGACATCCCATCGAGCTTGCGTTTCTGAATGTGGGTTAAGCCGACCCTTACCACATAGGTGCAGGTTGGGCTGAAAGCATAGGTCCCACAGATGTAGAGGCAGCTCTCGTTCACAGGCAGCACCACGAGGATGAAGTTAAAACAATCGCTCTGGAGGGGTGAATGGGTAGAGGGAGATAATGAGTGAGTATTACTCCACCATCACCAACACAACAACACACACAGAAAATTAGAGAAACTCAGCAGGTCAGACAGCATCTATGGAGGGAAATAAACAATCAACATTTCAGGCCAATTGTTTATCAGGACTGTGAAGCAACAGAAGCCACACTACAAAGGTGGGGGGAGGGCAAGAAGTAAGAGCTGGGAGGTGAAGGGGACGGTGGGCGGGTGAAGGAAAGGGGGAAGAAGAACGAAGCTGTGAAGTGATAGGTGGAAGAGGTAAAGGGCTTAAACACAAGAGATTCTACAGATGCTGGAAATCAAGAGTCTATTTCTCTCTATTGCTGCTGCCTAACCTGTTGGGTTCTTCCAGCATTTTGTGTTTTATTCAAGATTTCCAGCAATCTCTTGTGTTTATGATAAAGATGATGTTTGCATGATTGCTTTCACCAGTCGGGGCAATGAGTATAAGAGTTGGGAAGTCACTACAGTTGGCTAGGCTGCACTTGCAATACTCTGCAGTTCAGGTCATTCTGTTGCAGTAAGGAGATATTGTGTAGGAGGGCATAGCTTTAAGGTGAGAGGGGGAAAACTTAAAGGAGATGGCAGAGTGAGCTATTTTTACAGAGAGGGTTGGGTGCTTGGACAGGCTGCCAGGGGTGGTGTTGGAGGCAGATATAATAGTGGAGTGTAAGAGTCTCATGAACATGGTGAGACAGGAATCATCTGCAGGCAGAGACATTTAGTTTAATTCAGCATCACGTTCAGCATATAGTGGGATGAAGGGCCTGTTCCTGTGCTGTCCCTTGTCATATTCAGATACAAGCAGTGCTGGGAAGGGAACACACCAGGCGATACAATAGGCTGCGCAGGACATAGCATGGAGGAGGGGCTGGTCGATGATCAATCCTTTCCTGCTGGTGAGATGCCCAGATTCCCACTGCCTCCTCCCCCACACACCCCCCCCCCCCAAGTTCTTAGGCCAGGCCCTTATCCCCTTCAGGCTTCACATTGGGGCCTGGAGGTTGATCCTCCACATGTTTGAACTGCTGAAAGTAGGATGCCTTCAGACTTACCTCCTTGCTCTTCCCTTTGAAGGAACATTCCTGCATTTTCTTTTCTGTCGCCGTCCAGTTAAGCTGAAACAGACCGAGAAACAGATGCTTTGATGAAGGTGAAGTGACAGCCAACCCACTTCCCCTCTCTCATTCCCCTCCTCAAAGCACTGTGACACTAACTTTCACTGAACTACAGATTATAGTTGGCATATGACCTGTGGGTGATGAGGAGGTTCTCTACCCTGACTGGCTCTTCTTCTCAACTGATCCATGTTGATCGAGATTGCCATTTAGGGAATTTCCCTTATCATTCTAAAGATATGTGAGAACGACTTGAAATCTTCCCCGGGCAGATGTGAGATCTTGCCTAGGTAGATGTGGGACCTTCCCTGAGCAGATGTGCAAACATCCCTATGCAGTTGGGCAAACGTGGACTATCCCCAACAGATGTGGGAGTATAATCTTGGGCCAGATGTAGCACTATCCCAGGGCAGATGTGGGACAATTCCTGGACAGATGTGGAACAATCCCTGGGTAGGTGTGGGACTATCCCTGGGTAGATGCGATGCCCCTATCCAGTCCTGGCTGAGGATGATCAGCACTCTCTTTACTTTGAACATTTCAGGATGTGACAAAGCCAAGGTCAGCCCCTCCCCACCCACATTACCCATGAATAACCCAACTATGTTTAACACTGAGCCTGCATCCTACCCAATTTCTCATAATTTCCTCAGAGATGGGTGGAGGACATTCGGTCCATTGAGTCTGTGCCAGTTGTCTACAATCCCAGGAGCACCAGTACCCTACAACCTACTCTCTTTCAAAAGTCCACCATTGCCCATTTGATTCTTTTGCGACCCACCCACTAATTACAGTATTCAGTGTCTTTGGGGATGTGGGAGGACATCCAACCAGTCTGGGGGAGAATGTGTAAACCCCACACAGGCAGTGGCGGGAGGTCAGGATCAAAGCTGTGTCTTTGGGGCTGTGAGGCACCGTGCCACCGGGCACGTTTATTCACGCAACAGCCCTGCCCTTCTGTTGGGCGAGACTGCCTCAGCCACAGGTGTGTGAGGTGGGGCACATCATTGCGGAGTGCAGAGGAGAGTACAGATCAGTACACAGCCATTGATCCCAGGGGATCATGGGTTTGTGGCTCTGGTGGACCATGTCCTCTCCAGGGCGCAAGCCTGGATTTGAAGAACCGGCTGTTGCCCATGCAGCAGGTTCCTGCTCTCCATGTCACTGATGTAGTCCAAGGGAAGGGCACATGCCGATACAGCTTGGCACCAGTGTTGTTGCAGAGGTTGCCAGAATGAAGTTGTAAACAGCATTAAACTGCCTTAGGCACCCCGGTTCCGGAATTCTTTCTCAGGGTTTACTCCCTGAAGTCTTTTCCATGGATGGGTATGGCAGCAAGGCAGTGGAGGTTTAAAATCAGAGTTTTCCTTCTCTTAGGTGGACTGCTGTCCAAGGCTGATGAACCTCACCTACCCAAAAGGGTATAGATCACTTGCCTCTTTTACCGTCTCCATGCTTCCAAAGGTTTCGGTGTCGATGGAGAAGAGATTGTCCCGGGCACCCACGTACAACTCCTCCTCGTCCTGACTAAGCAGCAGGGAGCTGTAGTTGTAGCAGTCTGCCTTGGAGAACCTTTGGACCTGTCGGCTGGGATCACCTACAGTGGAAAGAACAGGAATCGAGAGAGGGGCCTTAGCCATTATCCTCGTGATATTTTTCCTCATGTGGGGCAGGTACTGAGTATCCCTGGCCAGGCCAAGGGGAAGGGGAAGGTGAACAGGTAGATTAGAGCTGTCACTGCTCTGATGATCTGACAGTGGAGTGGGGGGAGTGGGTTGGTTGAATTGGTAGTTCAGTTTCAGCTGCAATCTGCACTTGGAGACTTCTCACAACTTGAAGTTAAGGTCAGAATAGCATTACGAATGACCATTCAGCCCATCACATCCAAGCAGGCCACTTCCCTTATCACTGTCTACGATCCTGAGGGTACAGCTCTACAACAAGAACAGTTCCTGCTTGTACCATCCTTTCACAACGTGAGTGCCATAAGGCACAGCAACAGAATTAGACCATTCAGCCCACTGAATCTGTTCCACCATTCCATCATGGCCTATTTATTTACACTTCCAACCCCATGATCCTGCCTTTGCCCCTTTCACTCTTACAAACAAAAACCTATCATCCTCCACTTTAAATATATCTTATAACTTGGTCTCCACAGCTGTCTGTGGCAACAAAATCCACAGATTCACCACCTGATAGTTAAAGACCTCCCTGGAAAGGGGAAAAGAACTCTCATCACCTGGTCCTGCCTTTTTTTTAATCTTACATTTCTCACATGAAGCCCCCATGCTCTACCCACCATTCTCTCCTATCCGTATATATCATGACTTCATGTGGCAACTGCTCTGCCCGTGACTGCAAGATGTTACAGAGTTGTGGACACAGTTCAGCACATCACAGAAACCAGCCTCAGCTCCAGCTTCAGGAAAGCAGCCAGCATAATCAAAGAGCACCCCCCCCCCCCCCATCCCAGACATTCTTTCTTCTTCCACTTTCCATTAAGCAGAAGAGAAAGAGGTGTGAAAACACACACCACCACCAGGCTCAAGGTCAGCTACTACCCAACTGAACAGATTACTGAATGGACTTCTTAAAAGATGAAGTTGATAAAGATGAAGTCATGATTGTAGTCTGCTTCGTTGTGGCTCTTGCACCATACTGTCTGCTTGCACTTTCCGTGCAACCAGATTCTGCAATCTGTTTTCTTCATATAGCCTCAATATACTGATGAATGGAACTATTTACTTATTTATTTAGAGATTCCAGCATAAAACCGGACCTTCTGCCCCAATGAACTGCACAACCCAGCAATCCACCTACTTAACACTAGCCTAACACAGGGCAATTTACAATGACAAATTAACCCACTAACTGGTACATCTTTGGACTGTGGGAGAAAACCGGAGCACCTGCAGAAAACCCATGCATTTCATGGACAGAACGTACAAATTCCTTATAGAAGGCACTGGAATTGGACGTCAAATTCCGGAATGCCTAAAACTTTAATAGTTTTTGGTTAACCACGACGCTTCCATGCTACCCCAAGATATGGATCATGAGCAAGCAAAAGCTTTCCACTCTCTCGTGGTAAGTGTGACAATAATAAAGAGATAAGTCTGGCTCTTCTCAAGCAAACTTTGCTGTAGCCTTGCTGATGAGATCTCCCTTATATCCACTTGGTTGTTGTTACATCCTTCTTTTGATGTGGTGTCCAGAACAACGGCCTGGCTGTCATGTAACTAATAAAGAATATAGAACAGTACAGCACAGGGCAAGGTTCTTCAGTCCACAATGTCATGCTGAGTCAAATAAATTAGTAATCAAATAGCTAACCAAACAAATCTCTTCTGTCTACTCAATGTCCATGTCCTTCCGTTCTCCTCACATTCAGGTGCCTATCTAAACATCTCAAAAGTCTGTAATGTATTTGCCTCTACCATCACCCTCAGCAGATTGCAGGCACCCACCATTCTCTGTATAAAAAACCTGCCCCTCTTAAATCTCCTTTTAAATTACTCCTTTTCACCTTAAATGCACACCCTCTAGAATTAGACATTTCAACCCTGGGAAGAAGATATTGTCTGCCTACTATATCTATGCCTCTCATTATCTTACAAAGTTCTAATGTCTCTCCTCAGCCTCTGCCACTCTAGAAAAAGCAACCCAAGTGTACCAACACATTAATCAACACTAAGATCAATCTAATCTTTCCGTCCTGCATACCATGTATGATGAGACAGTGTAGAGGGAGCTTCACTCCATGTCTGACCCTGGTAGTGTGTGATAGGATGGTGTAAAAGGAGTTTTGTTCCAAGTCTGACCCCAGGAGTGTGTGTCTTTCTTACACACACTCCTCTTGATTTAGATTGGTTTCACACCAGCCACTTAGTGCAGTGCTGTCTTTTATGGTTCTTTTTCTAAGAACGTCTTTTAAATGGTTAGGTTGTCTGTGATCACGCTGATAACAGTTGAGGAAATTTTTAAGTGCTTCTGCAAGATATATTTATCACATACTTCCTTCTGCAATGCCAGCGTTTCATCTCACCAGATTGTCTCACCTCTCCCACCAGTCCACATCTCCTAATTTTTCCCACCGGCTGGAGAGCACGCTCCACACATTGTCTGCTTACACATTAACTGGAGAGATATATCCATTGCAGTTTTAAAGCTTATTCGTTTACAGGGGTATCAGTAACCAGTTGATAAAGTTAGTGGATGGCATCCTTCACTGTAATGGCTGAGATTTTGCTTCATATGCCTATCTAACAGTTCTGTAAATGTCCCTAATGTGTCAGTCTCTACCACAGAGGTGGTCCATCTCATCTCAGCCATTACAGTGAAGGATGCCATCCACCAACTTTACCAACCAGTTACTGATACCCCTGTAAACGAATAAGCTTTAAAACTGCAATGGATATATCTCTCCACTTAATGTGTAAGCAGACAATGTGTGGAGCGTGCTCTCCAGCCGGTGGGAAAAATGAGGAGATGTGGACTGGTGGGAGAGGTGAGACAATCTGGTGAGATGAAACACTGGCATTGCAGAAGGAAGTATGTGATAACTATATCTTGCAGAAGCACTTAAAAATTTCCTCAACTGTTATCAGCGTGATCACAGACAACCTAACCATTTAAAAGACGTTCTTAGAAAAAGAACCATAAAAGACAGCACTGCACTAAGTAGCTGGTGTGAAACCAATCTAAATCAAGAGGAGTGTGTGTAAGAAAGACACACACTCCTGGGGTCAGACTTGGAACAAAACTCCTTTTACACCATCCTATCACACACTACCAGGGTCAGACATGGAGTGAAGCTCCCTCTACACTGTCTCATCATACATTCTTGGACTTAGACACAGAGTGAAGCTCCTTTGATATTGTCCAATCATGCACACCAAGGTCAGACACAGAGCGAAGCTCCCTCTTCACTCTTCATTATGCATGATGAGGGGCATTGATCATGTGTATAGCCAGAGGTGTTTTCCCAGGGCTGAAATGGCTAACATGAAGGGACATAGTTTTAAGGTGCTTGGAAATAGGTACCAAGAGGATGTCAGGGGTAAGTCTTTCACACAGAGAGTGGTGGGTGCGTGGACTGCACTGCTGGCATGGTGGTGGAAGTGGATACAATAGGGTCTTTTAAGAGCCTCTTAGATACATGGAGCTTAGAAAAATAGAGGGCTATGTGCTAGGAAATTCTAGGCAGTCTCTAGAGTAGGTTACATGGTCGGCACAACATTGTGGGCTGAAGGGTTTGTAATGTGCTCTAAATTTCTATGTTCTATGTACTCCAGGGGTCAGATACAGAGTGAAGCTCCTTCCACACTGTCCCATCACACATTTCCAGACTCAGACACAGAGTGAATCTCCCTCAACACTGACCCATCAGATACTCTTGGGGTCAGACACAGAGTGAAGCTCCCTCTACACCATCCAATCATGTATACCACGGTCAGGCACAGAATGAAACTCCCTCTACACTGTCCAAACACGCACTCCAGGGGGTCAAGCACACATTGAAATTGCCTGTACACTGTTCCAACACACACTTTCAGGACCAGACACAGAGTGAAGCCCCCTCTACACTATATCATCACATACTGCTGGTGTTAGACACAGAGAGAAGCTCCATCCACACTGTCCCAGGATCAGATGTGGAGTGAAGCTCCCTCTACACCGTCTATCACATACTCCTGGTGTTAGACACAGAATGAAGCTCCCTCCACAGTGTCCCCGGGTCAGATGTGGAGTGAAGCTCCCTCTACACCATCCAATCATGCACACTAAAGGTCAGACACAGAATGAAGCTCCCTCCACAGTGTCCCAGGGTCAGATGTGGAGTGAAGTTCCCTTTACATCATCCAATCATGCACACTAAAGGTCAGACACAGAGAGAAGCACCCTTGACACCATCTCAACACACACTCCAGGGGTAAAGCACACAGTGAAACACCTCTATGCTGCGCCATCACACATTCTCGGCCAGACACAGTGAAGCTCCCTCTATACCAGTTCATCATGCACTCCAAAGGTTAGATACTGAATGAAGCTCCCTCCATGTCAGCCAATCACACACTCCAAGACACAGAGTGATTCTCTCTGTCCACTGTGTCTGACACAAGTTCTTCTGGCCTCTGCTTCTAAAACTGCCAATTTTTATTAATGCATAATTCCACTGGAAGGGATGCGTGCGCCTGAGAGCACAGACAGGTTATTTTTCATGGGATACACCATTACTCCTATTGCTGAGAGCGTTCACAAATGGTCTCCTGGGAGAGGTGGGGAGATCACAGGATAATGAAGTGGAATCTGCCTTCATCATCAGCAATGGGGATTGGACCTGACTCAGCAGTGAGAGAACTTGGGGTAAGCGCGATGCCTGGCACCACTGCAGAGTGCTGGAACCATACCATCCATTTGTACTCACCAGGAGGGTGTGAGATCCGAGCCAAGGGGCCTCTTGCAGGCTGGGTCTGGACAACGCTCTCCAACACAACCAACGCAAGAATGGCCTGTCGCAGCCAGCTGTCCATGGTCTTCACCGCCTGCTGAGCTGGGATCCTGCAAGATGCTAAGTGTACAGCCGAGAGACACAACGTGCGCCCGGAACTGTCACCACTTTCAATCCAACCACAGTCTGAATGAAGTAACTTCCTGTACACCGCTTCCCTTTTCATTTGTTAAAAAAACCCTGCAGAATATTTTGTTTAACAAAATGTTTCTTTAAGACTTTTAACAGCTTTCCCTGCTTGGTTAACATTGCTGCTATTGACATAACATCAGTCACAGATCCATTCTTCAAATCTTAGCCCAAAACCAAACTCCAGACCAAATGCAAATAAGACAGCAAAGAGTCAACAAATATCACTCTACATCATCCCATCATGCATTCTCACACCATGGGTCAGACACACTGTCGCCTCACACACTCCCGGGGTCAGACATAGAGTGAAGGTCCTTCTACACCGTCCTATCACACACTCCCGGAATCAGATACACAGTGAAACTCCCTCTATTTTGTCCCATTACATACTTTTGGGGTCAGACAGACAGTGAAGCTCCCTTCACATTGTCCCATCACTAAATCCCGGCACCAGACACAGAGTGAATTTCTCTCAACCCTGTCCCATCACCACTCATAGGGTCAGACATAGAGTGAAGGTCCCTCTATATTGTCCCATCATATACTCTCTGGGTCAGACACAGAGTGACATTCCCTCTGCACCATCCCATCACACGATCCCAGGGTCAAATACAGAGTGACGCTCCCTCCACAATGTCCCATCACAAACTCCCGGGGTCAGACACAGAGGCAGCTCCCTTCACATCATCCCAACACACAATCCTGGGATCAGGTGCACAGTGAAGCTCCATCCACATCGTCCCATCACACACTCCCATGGTCAGACGCAGAGTGAAGCTCCCTCTATACAGTACCATCACATCACAGGGCAGGAACAGCACAGACAAGTTGAGGATGAAAGGATCGAAAACTCACCATGTATAGTGATTCACTCAGTCCCAGTGAACTGCAGAGACTGACTTGAGGAAGACTCAAACTAAAATAGGTTAGAGGGAGAGTAAAGCCCCAGCAACATCATCGGATCAAACAATTCTGAGAGAGGGATAGAATAGACGAGAATAAAATGTGAAAAAACACTGATTTAAAGGTAATGCCATGCTTTGGTAGGTCCCTGTTGATCCTCACCAATTTATATCGATGTACCATAAAAAGCATCTTATCTAGGTACAAACAAGAGATTCTGCAGATGTTGAAAATCCAGAGCAACACACAAAAACTGCTGGAAGAAGTCAGCAGGTCAGGCAGCACCTATGAAAAGGAATAAATATTTGATGTTTCAGGCCAAGACCTTGCATCAGGTTCTCCAGAATTTTGTGTCCTTCTAGATACATTACAGCTTGGTATCACAACTGCTCTGCCTTTGATTACAAATTGCAGAGTTGTGGATACAGCTCAGTGCATGATGAGAACCAGCTTCCCCTCCATTAACTCTGTCTTCATTTCCTGTTGCCTTGGGAGAATCAAAGCTATTCCCATCTTGAACATACTTCCTTCATACATCACACCATAAGATAGAAGATACGAAACCCTGAGAACACGCTCCAAAAGGTTCCAGGCCAGCTTCCATCCTGCTGTTATTAGGATTTTGAATGGGTGTCTTCTAGCAATAAGATCAGAGTTCAAAGATTGAAGTAAATTTATTATCAAAGTATATATAAGTTACTGTACACTATCCCAAGCTTCATTTTCTTGTGGTCATTCACAGTAAATATAAAAACAATAGAATCAATGAAAAACTGCACTCAGACGACAAACAACCAATGTGCAAAAGACAATAAATTGTGCAAATATAAAAAAGGAGGAACAAAATAACAAATAAATAAATAAATAATATTGAGATCATGAGTTGAAAACAAATTTATGGTTTAAATTTCTGTCCTCATGTCTGTTTTTCCCCTTTTCAAGGTGGCTGGGGTCCTGTCAGAGTCCATGATCCACAGATACACTAACTGTGTTCTTCAGTGATAGTGGATTCTTGCTCTTTGGAACTCGCCAATTGGCCTGCACTTCGGTATCTCCAGGAGCAGTTTGGAAGACGTGTGCCTTCAGGGTGTGGCCCTGAGGACAATCTAATTCCTTGCTGATGTTGCTGACTGAAGCATCTCAGGAGATTGAAACTTCAAGACAGTGGGTCGATTGTCAGAGGCTCTCTCTCTCTCAATAGTGAGAGAGGGTCTGCTAATTCTAGAATTGGGGGAACTCGATATAAGTGATGTTGCAGACTGTAACATTGAAGCAACGAGCTGTTGGCCCCTCTCACTATGGCAAGAGTGATATCTCTCTCTCTTCCTCGATAGTGAGAGAGTGGACCTGTTGTGATGTTGAGGTGCTGGGATGAACATTAGTTCTGCATGGACTTTGGGGGCTTGCTGTTGCTTACATGGTAGGTGGGGAGGGGCTGATGCTTTGATGGATAAAGTGTGGGGAGGGGGAGGGTTGATGCTTTGCTGATGTATATGTGTGGGAGGGGGCTTGGGGGTTCTAATGTTTTCTGTCATTCATCATTTGGGGTTTCTTTTTCTCTGTTTCGTGGATGTCTTCAAAGAGAAAAGATTTCAGGTTGTATAACTTTCTCTGACATTAAACTGAACCATTGACCCATTCAACCATAAGTTGTGGATTCAGTTCAGTGTTGGGGTGAGTGAAGTTATCCACTCTGGTTTAGAAACCTAATAATTGAGGACAGTAACTGTTGCTGAACCTGGTGATGTGGAACCTAAGACTCCTATACCTCCTTCCTGATGTTAAGAGCAAGAAGAGAGCATGGTCTGGATGATGAATGCTTGATGATAGATGCAACATAGTAGGGAGGGTTTTACTTGTGACGTACTGGACTGTATCCACTACTTTTTGTAGGCTTTTCTGTTCAAGGGCATTGGTGTTTCTATACCAGCAGTGATACAACCAGTCAGTATACTCCCCATCGTACATCTAGCAAAGTTTGACAAAGTTTTAGATGACATCCCAAATCTTCACAAACATCTGAGATGAACTTTTGATCGCTTGATCTATTTCATTATGGCCCTTGCTCCTCATTGTCTGTCTGCACTGCATGCTCTCTCTGTAACTATCATTTTATTCTGCATTCAGTCCTTGCTTTTCTCTTGTACTACAGTACTGTGCAAAGGTCTTAGGCACAGATATATAGCTAGGGTGCCTAAGACTTTAGCACAGTACTGTATTTGTCAATGTGGAGTGAAGCGAGAGTTTATAAATCTGGTGGGAGCAAAGGATGTTGGGAATGGTGAGGGTGATGCATTGTGGGACAGGTAGCAGAGAAGGAGTGCCAAGGGTGGCATGTGGTGTGGGTGCAGAGGCACCCTGAGACACCATTTGAGTCCAAACAATTGGTTTATTGATCATTACAGAATGTTGTTCTGGTGCTTCCCACTCCCTCCTCTCTCCCTTACCCTTTTCACAACCATGAGTCCCCTCTCCCTGCTCTATTCCTATTGTCACTCTTCAATAGAGACTCTTCAGAATCAGATTTATCATCACTTGCATAAGTCATGAAATTTGTTTCTTTTTGTGGCAGCAGTACAATGCAATACATAAAATTATTACAACATACACACAGTGACATCCTAACTATATATATGTGCCTGAGACTTTTACACAGTACTGTACCTCAATATATTGATGTTGTAAGATGATCTCCATGTAAATCAAAAGCTTTTTGCTATATCTTTCACATGTGACACTAATAAAACAATTACAAATTGCCTCTACCTTGCTCCAGGGTCAAGTCTAAGAATTTCGGAGTTAGCCCAGACACCATCCTGTTCCAACTCCAAAAGCTGCACAGACTGTCTGGTGTCAGAGTTTGAGCTTCCACTATCCCAGCTCAGCAGTTGCTCTGAACCTACTGCTGTGATCCTGAACCCTGCCCTGTTTGGTTTATACTTATGATTGTGTGGTTAAGCTCAGCTCCAATGTCATATTTAAGTTTGCTGACGGCACCACTGTTGTTGACTGAATTGGCATACAGGAGGGAGATTAAAAATCTGGTTGAATGGTGCAAGAACAACAACTTCTTAATCAATGTCAGCAAGATTATTGACTCCAAGACGAAGAAGTCAGAAGTCCATGAATCAGTCTTCATTAGGAGTTTTGAAGTGGAGAGGGTCAGTAACTTTAAACTCCTTGGTGTTATAATATCAGAGGATTGGTCCTGGGACCAGCACTTACAAACAGCACCTCTATTTTCTTCAAAGTTTGCATAGATTCGGGATGTCACCTAAAACTTCAACAAACCTATACAGATTCACAGTTGAGGGTATCCTAACTATTTGCATCATGACCTGGCATGGAATCACCAATGACCTGGAACAGAAATGTCTACAGAAAGTAGTGGACACAGCCCAATCCACCACTATTGAGCATATTTATATGGAGTTTTGCTACAGGAAAGCATCATGAAGGATCCTCACCATCCAGGCCATGCTTCTCTTCTCCCTATGACCATCAGGCAGGAGATACAGCGGCCTTAAGTCTCACACCATCAGGTCAGGAACAGTTACCACCTTTCAACTATCAGGCTTCTGAACCAGTGTGGATAACTTCATTCATCTCAACTGTGAACTGATTCCACTAAATACAGACTTTTAATGACTTTACAAGTCATGTTCACAATATTATATATTTTTAATTGCACAATTTGTCTTTTGCACGAGTTGCTTATCAGTCTTTTATTATATATAGTTGTTTGCAAAGTCTATTGTGTTTCTTTGTTTTACTGTAAATAGCTGCAAGAAAATGAATCTCAAGATTACATATGGTGACATATACTGTACATACTTTAACAATAAATTTACTTTGATTTTTGACTTTGACCCTGAGTTTGGGTTTGCAGATGTGCAAGATACATCAATGCTACAGGATGGTGAGAGTGTGACTTCACAACTCATGTTCTCAATGTTATTTGTTTAATTACTTATTATTTCTATTATTAATATTAGTGTTTGCTTTTTCTGTAATTGCATTAATTGTCTTCTTTAGCACACTGGTTGTTTGTTTTTGGTTTTGTGTAGCTCTTCATTCATTCTTTGTAGTTACTGTGAATGCCCATAAGGAAAATAATCTGAGGGTAGTCCATGGTGACATACAGCATATGTACTTTATAATAAATTTACTTTTGAACTTTCTTTTGTGATCTTGAAGTATGAGACGAGGGGAGTCAGCTAGCTGTGAAAACAGGAACTGAATACTGAGCACACAAGGATCTGTGGTTAGGCTGTAGTCGCACACTACATTCACAGTGTCCCATTGAGGCTCAGTGGTTGCCTGAATATGCTGAGATCTGCTAGGAAATTACCCTCCAAAGGTAACCGTCTCAATATCCAGATCATGTGCTCCCTTGCACAATCTGGGTCACATGAGGTGGGGCTTATGTCTCCACTGATCATGTCCATTTCTTATGGACCCCACATCGCACCCCAAGTTTAAGGCTGCGGCTGGTGACCCAGCAAGCAGCATCTTCTGCTCAGTAAACTAGACCTGCTTAGGTGAGAGGCAATGGACAGTGTTTTCCAACTGCCTTACACCACTGTAGATCTCAGGGACAATGGTGTCATCATGTACAATCGCAGTCAGAATTATCCAGCCACCAGCACACACAGTGAGTCAGAGTCTCTGTCTCTGGAATCCGCTCTGACTGCTACATCCCTCCCCGTCTCTGTGACCCCCTCTGACCCCTAACCCCTCCCCAGCACTGTAACCCCCTCTGGCCCCTACACTCTTCCTCATCTCTGTACAACCTCTGGCCCCTAAACCCTTCCTCAGCTCTATGGCCTCCTCCAGTCCCTACACCCCTTCCTGTCTCTGTAACACCCTCCAGCCCTGTACCCCTCTTTGTCTCTATGACATCCTCTGGCCACTACATTCCTCTCTGACTCTGTAACCACCACCCCACCCCCCCAAGTCCCTGAACTCTTCTCTGTCTGTGTAACCCCTCCATTCCCTTTATCCCTCCCAGTCTATGTAATCCCCTCTGGCCCTACATGCCTTTCCATCTCTTTAATACCCTCCGGTCCTACCACCACTCCCCCTATGGCTCCTAACTGCTCTGCATCCTCTAGGCTCCTCACTTCCAGCCAGCCTTTGATACCCCTCATGCCTTCAATTGCCTGGGCCCCAACTTCTGGATTACAACCCCACCTCCCTCTGCTCCTTGTAGACACTCCCCTTGTCTTGGCTTTTTCTATCCTGTACCTCTGTGCAGAGTTTCTGTGTGACCCAAGAAGCACTCAGGGTTGTTTCAAATTCTTGAGTGGGAGGAAATGGAAATGACTGATTTCAACATTTAAGAGAAATTTGGGTAGGTACATGAATGAGAGGGGTATGGAGAACTGTAGTCCAGGTGAAGGTCAGTGGTACCAAGCAGAATAATAGATTGGCATGGACTAGAGGGAATGAAGGGCCCGTCATAGTGCTGTGGTGCTCTATGACTATGAAATAGTGAGTTGTGGGATGGTTAGATTGGTGAGGTGGGAATGGGGTGAGTTCTCCCCTACAGTCCTACAGTCCTGTGTGCTGAAAGTAGTTCCTCCACTGGGTGGTGTGTCACACTGTGTGCCTGAGTGGGTCAGAGAGGCCTATGTCCTGTGTTGCTCTACCACACTAATAAGTGCGTAGTTCACCACCTCAGTCAACTGAGAGTGAACTAAACCAATTTCAAAGATCTCTAGCCAACATAGCCATGGACTCCTCCATTCTGGACATTCTCCATTCTTTCCTCTCCCATTAGGCAGAACAGACAAAAATCTGAAGACACAGAGTACCAGTCTCAGAGACAGCTTTTATCCCACTGTTTTCAGACTCTTGAATGGAGCTCTCTGAAACCCTCTATCTCTCAACTTACCTCATCGTGGCCTGCAATGCACTGTCTGCAATGCACTTCTTCTGTAACTGTAACACAAAATGCTGGAGGAACTCAACAGGTCAGATATCATCTATGAAGATGTTTAAGCAGTTGACATTTTGGGGAAAGACGCTTCCTCAGGACTGGAAAGAAATGGGGAAGAAGCCAGAATAAGAAGGTGAGGGGAACAGAAAGGAGTACAAATTGGGAGGTAATAGGCACCACAATAGCAAAGTGGTTAGTGTGATCCTATTATAGCTTAGGGCTTCGGAGTTTGTAGTTCAATTCCAGCATTCTCTGTAAGTAAATTTATACATTCCTTCCTGTGTGTGTGGGTTTGCTCCCACAATCCAAACATGTACCAGTTAGTAGGTTAACTGGTCATTGTAAATTGTCCCATGATTAAGCTAAGGTTAACTCAGGGGCTGGTGGGTGGGATGGCTCAAAGGGCCGTAAGGCCTGTGCTCCATCTCTAAATAAAATACAATAAAATAATAAATAAGCTGGGTGAGGAGGAAGGTGGGTTGGGTGGGAAAGTGGGGATGAAGTGAGAAACTGGGAGGTGATAGGTGGAAACGATAAACGGTTGATCCACCTCTCATCTCCCAGCTTCTCACTTCATCCCACCCCCCGCAACCCACCCACTTTCCCCCTGACCCGGTCTCACTTACCATTTGCCAGCTTGCACTCTTTCCCCTCCCCCACCTCACTCCGGCTTCTGCCCCCTTCCTTCCCAGTCCTGGTGAAGGGTCTCGGCCTGAAATGCCAACTGTTTATTCATTCCCATAGAGGCTGCCTGACCTGCTGAGTTCCTCCAGAACTTTGTGGCTGTTACTCTGGATTTTAAATCTGTGCAGAATTCCTTGTGATTGCATTATGTTTTCCTTTGGTACCACATCAAAGTAATGATGGTGCAATGATCTGTATAGATACTAAGCAAATAAAAGCTTTTCAACATATTGCAGTACATGTGATAATAATAAACCAATTCCAGGAGTGATGGGATTTTACAGCAGAGGGAACCAATACACAGATCTCTCAGATATGGGGGCAGGATGAGTGAAGAGGAAGGGGATTTCCTCTATTGAAAGGAAAGAAGCTGGTGACAGATATTACCAGAGGTATTTCAAAACCTCAGCTTTTGAGTTAAACTCCAAGAGTTGTGAAATTATGTGGTCAACGTAGACTCTGTGGGCCAAAAGGCCTGTTCCTGACCTGTTCAGAGCACCAAAGCCACTCAGCTTTCCTGCTTACGCTTTCTCCCCTGTAAGTATTACCGATATGTGCCCTCTTTCCACAGAGACTTACAGATTTCTCTATCTGGTGGCTCACAGAGGCACAGGCCTCTGACTGGAAGGCAGAAGCATTAGGGAGGGAGGGGGGAAGGCAGAATCCGCACTCATTTCCATGCCTCTCACCTGAACCTCCCGTGCTGTTAGCCACAGTTCAGGCTGCCCCGTGCAAGAGGTGGTCCAGTGACGGGAGCAGCTCAGACGTACCCTCCGAACTGCTGAAGTCTACGTCAAATGGGAACTGCATCGCAAAGAAAAGAAGATTAGGGATTTACTTTCACACACACTGCAACCTTCCAGAGAGGAATTAGTGCTGACACAGCCAGCCTCTTGGCTAATGCTGTCCACCACACACTGAATATCTGTACAGGGCACCGAGGCACACGGACTTGCACTGGCTGTCATAGGCAACTGCAGGATTCATGCCTCGGAACCAGCCCCATCTTTCTCAGGAATTGTCTGGCATCTGAGAGCTGCTGGCAAGGACAATATTTCCCATCCAGTACTATATCAGAGAGTTACAGCAGCGAAACAGACCTTTCAGTCCACTGAATTTGTGTTAACCATAATGACTCATTTCCATTAATCCTACATTAATACCCTTTTCAAATTTTTCCCCACACCTCCATCAACTCACCCCAGGTTCTTCCCCTCATCCACACACTCAAGAGGCAGCTTACAGCAGCTAATTAACCCACTAACCCCAGACACGGTTGGGATGAGGGAGGGAAACAGGAGTGCTGGGGGGGGGGGGTGTAAGAAACCCACATGGTCACACACACACTCTTTCAGTGCAGGAGGGTAGAATTATTAAACCAGAGTGTCTGGTGTTGTGAGGCAAAATTACTACCTAGTGCAGCACTACTGTCTCCTTATTTGAATTGTTGTCATCCCTAGAACAAAATTACCCTCTCCACAGTGTTGTTGGGCAGGAAGAAACAGCATGTAAAGCCAGTGGATACAGCTCAGTCCATCACAAGCCAAGACCTCCCCATCACTGAGCACATTACAGAGCAGCACCCATCATTATGGACTCCCATCATCTTCTTGGTGCTGCCATCAAGAAAAATGTACAAGAGCCTCACCACTCATACGACCAATTATTACCCCTCAACCATTAGGCTCTTGAACCAGAGGGGTTCACTTTACTTACCCCAACACTGAACTGCTCCCATAACTTATGGAGTCATTTTCTAGGACTTTTCATCTCACAGTTTTGATATTTATAGCTTATTTATTCATTATTATTATATTATTTCTTTTTGTATTTGCATAGTCTGTTGTCTCTGCTCATTGGTTGTTTGTCCATCTTGTGTGCTGTTTTTCATTGATTCTATTATTTTTATACTTATATATGGTGACATATATGTACTTTGATAATAAATTTACTTTGAACTTTGGTAATGAGGGGCTGGAAATATATTTCCAGTTGAGGTGATGTGACTTAGAGGACAGCCTCAAGAGGTGGTGTGCCCCTACCTATTCCTCCTGGGTCCTGAATAGTACAGGTCACTGGCCTACTGAACCCAGCTTGGTCACGTGCAGCACTCACTGCACCTCATGTGTGTTGGGGTTAGAGGGGATGAATACAGAGGGAAACAGATCATGGGATGAATAAACAGGATCAAGTACTATATTAAGAACTCTCACCATCCAGGACAAGCCCTCTTCTCATTACTACCGTAAGGGAGGAGGCACGGGAGCCTGAGGACACGCACTCAACGTTTTAGGAATGGCTTCTTTTTTTCCACTATCAGATTTCTGAATGGTTCATGAATCCATGAACACTAACTACTTCACTATTTTGCTGTCTATTTGCAATACATATTTTTATATAAATTTCTTATTGTAACATAATAGATTTTTATGTATTGCACTGTAGTGCGTGATGCTCCCTCCATACCACCCCTCCCATAACTGTGACTCTCCTCCAATAATGCCCATTCCACAGTGTAGCCCTAAGTACTGCTCCTCTCACATTACAACCCTCCCACAGTAACACGCCTCTCACAGCACAGCACTCCCTCAGTAACACACCCCATTTTTTTCAACAAAACTACAAAGGCTTACTCACACACAAAATACAAACATCAGGGGATTACAAGACTGTGAACAATTTCAAAGTAAAACATGATTACTATTGTCTATAAAACACTCAATTCCCAGGAATGGGGGTGAGATTACTATTCCTGGAAATCCCTCACTATGCCCATAGTAACCGCATGCTCCTTCCCTAAGGACATCCAGGCATGAATGTAACCCTGAAAGGGGGCAGGCAGTTGGCTCGGGCAGAACCCTCAACAGCCCACTTGCCTGGATCTGCGAATGGCCATCTTGGCCAGAACCAGGAACAAACCTACTAGAAGATCCTTTGAGTGGCTAGTGCACCCCAATCCACGCTCCCCCATACTGGGTGAACATATATAAGGATCGCGGGACTGATATGTAACTAAAAGTTGAGTAGCCGCTTCTTCAGATACTTGAACAGGGGCTGCAAGCTTTTGCACTCTATAAACGTGAGACACTGATCCTCATGGCCACAGAATGGACAGGTGGATGGGGTGTTAGTGAACCTACTGAAAAATATGTTGCACGGCACTGCCCTATGCAACACCTTCCACCCCTGGTCCCTAATGTACAGGGGAAGGATTCTTGCAAAAAGAGACTTTACTGGACACCTCCCCTCAGAACCACCCCTCTCACAGTGTGACCCTCCCTCAGTACTATCACTCTCTCCCTTCCCACAGGACTACAAGGTTGGCTTTGACTTTCTGCCCAGTCTATTGACCTGGAATGAGTCTGCAGTCTCAGCCCAGAACAGGCATGGACTGGTGCACGGCTGGCAAAACCCTTCAGCTGATTCTACCGAGGCTCGACATAAACCCCACACCACCCCTCCCCCTCACCTCGAAGGAGATGGGGGAGGGCTGTAGTTGTTGCCATGTAAACATCTTCTGGCCCTATACCAGAGACAGGGCTTGTGTGCACATGTTTCAAATGCCAGTGTATAAATGGGTGCAGCTGTCCCATGCTGTCATGGCTGATCTGGGCTACTTGCTGACCCACCAAGTGTCGAGGCTGATCACATTAGGAAGATCACCCAGCAGCGATCCCATTACCCACCAGCATCATTAGTACATAATTACTAATTATAGGGAGTGTTATTGACCTGAGCCTCAGGACGGAGTGGTGGCTGAAGAGGTCTCCGACTTTTCAAGTCTGTATTTTCACTGCCCTCATTTCTCCTGTCTCTCTCTCACCCCGTTGTTTGTGTTCTTCTCAGTCGACCTTTAGTTTGACACGAGGCCCAGTCACTCAGAGACTGAGCTCTGGTGTGTTTCTGGGTAGGTTGGGATATAGGTAATCCAACCCTTCCTACTGCACCCCGGCTGGAACCTCTAGAGGCTTGGTTAAACCACTGTCATTTGGTTTTCACATACCTAAGGACTCAAACAACTCCGAAAAATGTGAAAGGTCGTCACCCCTCAAACCGCTCTGGTCAACCGTGGACTGAAGGAGGACCATCTGCCTTTAAAGGGTGTCCTCAACGTCATCAGGTGAGCCACTGACCAGACCCTGGAGGAAGACGAGTGCACGTTCTTCAAGCTCATTGGGGTGAGGGACCAAATGTGGGTTTTACCTCCTTCCTCCTCAGAGGACTGAACTAGAAGGAGCCTATTAGACCGGTCCCATCTCTGAGGTATGGAGTGGTGGGGGTCAGAGGTGGAGTCCACCAAGGATGCAATGGGGGGCATTGGGTAGGTGGGAGGATAGTGATTTTAATAATGATTTGCCTTGTTTGTCATGTACATTGCAATATGTTATTTGAGTCAATAACCAACACAGTTCGACGATGTGCTACGGGCATGCTCCTAAGTGTCATCATGCTTCTAGCACTGACATAGCAAGCCCACAACTCACTAACCTTAACCCATATATCTTCGGAACATGGGAGGAAACCTGAGCACCCAGAGGAAACCTACGTGGTCACGGGAAGAACATATAAGCTAATTGCAGATGGTGGAGGGATATGAACCCCCAATTGCTGGCACTGTATCGTGTAATGCTAACTCTATGCTAGCATGCCATCCCTATGAGCCACCATGTAACATGATGGGCCAGTGTTCATGATTGAATGGTTGGGTCACAATTGTGGACAAGTCCACAAAAGTGGGGGTGGGGGTGGATTTTATAGGGTGAGTAGTGATTGGAGTGTCCGTTTCTTTAGGAAGTTCCTCTGGGTGGTGGAGGTAGGCAAAACTGGCGGTACAGTCTGTGACAGGGAGACCAAAAGTGGGCTGTTAAAGGAAAATCATTTGGTTGTCAAATTTCTGAGTCAGCAGAATCTGAATCAAGTTTAATATCACGGGCGTACTTCGTGAAATTTGTTGTTTTGTGGCAGCAGTTCATTGTAATAAAAACCATGAATTACAATAAGAGATATATATTAAAAAAAAGTAAATAAGTGGTGCAAAAAAGAGAAGGAAAATACTGCAGTAGCGATCATGTTTATTGTCCATTCAGAAATCTGATGGCGGAAGGGAAGAAGCTGTTCCTGAGATGTTGAGTGACTGTTTTCAGTCTCCTGTACCTCCTCTCTGATGGTAGCAATGAGAAGAGAGCATGCCCTGGGTGGTGGGGGTCCTTAATGATGGATGCCAACTTCCTGAGCCATCACTTTTTGAAGGTGTCCTGAATGCTGAGGAGGCCAGTGCTGATGATGGAACTAGCTGAGTTTATAGCTTTCTCCAGCTTTTTCCAATCCTGTGCAGTGGCCCCTCTATAATAGACAGTGAGTTAGGATGTGCTCCACAGTACATCTGTCGAAATTTACAAGTGGATTTGGTGGCATACCAATTTTCCTGAAATTTTTAATGAAATATAGCCATTATTGTGTCTTCTTTGTGATTGCATTGATATCTTAGGCCCAGGATAGATCCTCAAGGGATATTGACATCCAGGAACTTGAAATTGTTCACTCTTTCCACTTCAGACCCCTCAATGAGGCCTGGTGTATGTTCCCTCGACCTACCCTTCCTGGTCCACAATCAGTTCCTCGGTCTTACTGATGTTGAGTGCAAGGTTATTGTTACAACAAAGTACAGAGTGTTGCTGGGCTGTGTAAGATTAAAGGGGTGGGTCAAGCCCGTGTTACAGATGGCAAAGCTCAAACTGGGCAGTGCCCACAAGCTATGGGAAGAGATCCCATGGGTAAAGCACAGACCATATAGCAGCATCCAGCGGCTACATATGGGGAGGCTGACCTCATACTAAAGAGCAATGTCCACAGGAGAAGATAGGCACATGAATGATAGAAAAATAGAGGGCTATGTGGATGGGAAGGCTGAGATTGATTTCAGAGTAGTTTAAAAGGCAGGCACAACATCAGGGCTGAAGAACCTGCTTTGTGCTGTACTGTCTTATGTTCTAAGATCTGCAAGGCAGACAATCTTGTAGTGCAATTAAAGACTGGCAGGTATGACGTTGTGGGCATTACTGAGTTGTGGCTGAAAGAAGATCCTAGTTGGGAGCTTAACATCCAAAGGTACACATTGAATCAAAAGGACAAGCAGTTAGGCAGAGGCAGTATCCTATGAAAGAGGATTGGAAGACATAGGATCCTTATGGGTAGAGCTGAGTAACTGCAAAGGTAAGAAGACCCTGATGGGAATTATACAGGCCTTTGAACAGTAACTAAGACGTGAGATACAAGTTATGATGGGGAAAATGGCATGTAAAAAGGGCAATGTTACGATGGTCATTGGAGGGGGTGGATTTCAGTATGGTAGTAGATTGGCAAAATCAGGTTGGTGATGGATCCCAAGAGAAGGAATTTGCGGAATGCCAATGAGGTGCCTTTTTAGAGCAGCTTGTAGTTGAGGCCACTAGGGGAGAGGCAATCTGGACTGGGTGTTCTGTAATGAACTATATCTGATTAGGGAATTTAAGATAATGGAACCGTGAGGAGACAGAGATCATAATATAATAGAATCCACCCTGCAGTTTGAGAGGGAAAAGCCAAAGTTTAATGTATCTGTATTACAGTGGAATAAAGGGAACTACAGAGGCATGAGAAAGGAGCTGGCCAAAGTTGATTGGAAGGGGATACTAGCAGGGATGATGGCAGAACAGCAATGGCTGGAGTTTCTGAGAGCAAATCTGAAGGCACAGGATAGATACACCCAAAAGATGAAGAAGGATTCTAAAAGAAGGATGATGCTATGGTGGCTAACAAATGGAGTCAAAGGCAGCATAAAAGCAAAACAGAAGGCATGTAATAGAGCAAAAATTTGTGGGAAGTTAGAGGATCAACTAACTAAAAAAGCACATAAAAGATATAATATGACATAAAATAAAATAACATAAAAGGGATACCAAATTTTTTTTCCAGAGACATAACGAGAAAAAGAGAGACAAAAGTGGGTATCAGATTGCTGGAGAGGTACAAGTAATGGGGGACAAAGAAATGGCACACAAACTTAATAAGTCTTCTGCGTCAGTCTTTGCTGTGCAATTCACTAGCTGTATGCCAGAATTTTGAGAGTATTAGGGGGCAAAAGTGAGTGTAGTTGCTATTACTAAGAAGATGCTTGGGAAGATGAAAGGTCTGAAGGTAGGTAATGCACCTAAGTGAGATGGACTACACCCCAGGGTACTGAAAGTTGTAGCTGAAGAGAATATGGAGGCATTGGTAATGATCATTCATGAATCACTAGATTCTGAAATGGTTCTGAAGGACAGGAATATTATAAATGTACTCACTTCTTTAAGAAGGAAGGGAGGCAAAAGAAAGGAAATTATACGCCAGTTAAGCTTGACTTTAGTGATTGGGAAGATGTTGGAGCCCATTATTAAGGATGAAGTTTTGGAATACTGGAGGCATATGATTAAAAATGTTTAAGTCAGCCTGGTTTCCTTAAGGGGAAATTTTGCCTGACAAATCTGTTTGAACTCCTTGAGGAAATAACAGGCAAGATAGATAAAGGAGAGTCAGTGAATGCTGTTTACATGAATTTTCAGAAGGCCTTTGACAAGATGTTGCTGCTGCACAAGAGCCTATGGTATTACAGGAAAGGTACAAGCATGGACAGAAGATTAGTTGACTGGCGGAAGTTAAAGAGTGAGAATGAAGGGGGCTTTTTCTGGTTGGCTGCTGTTGACTAGTCGTGTTCTGCAGGGGTTGGTGTTAGGTCTGCTATGTTTCATGCTATACGTTAATGATCTGGATGACAGTATTGACGGTTTTGAGGACAATATGAAGAGAGTGGATGGGCAGGTGGCATTGAGGAAGCAGAGAATCTGTAGATGGATTTAGAAAAGAAAATGGGCAAAGATGTGGTAGATGGAATATAATGTAGGGAAGTGTGTGGTAGAAGGAATAATACCAATAATTTTAAAATCAGGGAATGAATTTAAAACTCGGAGATTCAAATGGACTTCAGAGTCCTAATGCAGGATTCCCTAAAGTTTAACTTGCAGGTTGAGACAGTGGTAAGGAAGCCAAATGCAGTGTTAGCATTTATTCCTAGATGACTAGAAGATAAAAGCAAGGATGTAATGCTAAGGCTTTAATAAGGCATTTGTCAGGATGCACTTAGTGTACTGTGAACTTTTTTTGGCCCTACATCTAAGTAATGATTGGAGAGGATCCAAAGAAGGTCTATGAGAATTATCCCAGGAATGAAATGGTTAACCTATAAGGAGTGTTTGATACTCTAGGCCTGAATCTACTGGAGTTTAGAAAATTTAGAAGAGGGGATATCTTGAAATCTACTGCACACTGAAAGGACTGGATAAAGTGGATGTAAAGAGGATATTTCCAAAAGCGGGAGAGTAGGACAATAGGGCACTGCCTCAGAAAAGAAGGACAACACTTTAGAAGGGTTTCTTTAGCCAGAAGTGGTGAATTCGTGGAATTTGTTGCCACAGAAAGCTGTGAGGGCCAAGCCAAATGCAGTGTTAGCATTCATTTTTAGATGACTAGAAAATAAAAGCAAGGATGTAATGATAGGTTCTTGGTTAGTAAGGCATCAAAGTTAACAAGGAGAATGCAGAGAAATGGGGCCAAGAGGGAAAATAAATCAGCTGTGGTCAAATGGTCTAATTTTGCTCTTACGTCTGATAGTCCAATATTCTATTGGTCTGTAGTATTGGCTAAGTCCATTCTACAGAGCAGTGCCCACAGACTATGGGAAGAGATCCATGGGTGGGTGGGTAAAGCAGAAACTACTGCAGTGCCCACAGGCTCTGGGAGGTAGAGTCCCTGCTAGTCATTGCTATTGCTAAAGGCAAAGGTATCTGACTGCAGAAACACCCCCTCTGATCCAGCACTCTCATGTCTGCAGGGAGAAGAGATGCTGTGGGGAGCGGACGACAGAATATGGCTGATCCTGGTCCTGCTCCTGCTGGCTTTTGTGCGAGGCTGCCTGGCTGACTGCCCCAGCTCCTGTACTTGTGGTCTGGGGAATGGGACAGTGGTGTGCCATGGCGCCCAGCTCACCACTCCTCCAAGACTGCTTCCTGATGGGATAAGGAGGCTGGACTTGAGCAGCAACTTGATTGAGTGGCTGGGCCGGGAAACCTTTGGCAATCTGACCGAGCTACAGGAGCTGGACCTCAACAACAACCTGGTGTCCAACATTGAGGACGAAGCCTTCAATGGCCTGCCCAGTCTCCTCACCCTCCGGCTGAGCGGCAACCGTCTAAGCACCATTCAGTCCAGCGTGATGAGGGCCTTGCCCAACCTCCGCAGACTGGAGCTGGGTGATAGGCTGGTCCACGTGGAGGCTGGGGCCTTCACTGGCCTGGCACGACTACGGCATCTATCCCTGGGCATGGCGTCTGCTGCCTGCCAGGTGCCCATTGTTTCCCTCTCATCACTGCATGGTCTCCGGTCACTGCACCTCTCCGGCTTGGGAGCCAGAACACTGGAGGCCGGCTCCTTCCACGGCTTGCGGCGCCTCCGTCACCTGTGCATCGAGCGCTGGCCTCAGCTGGCGGAGCTGAATCCAGGCGTGCTGGACAGCCTCAACCTCACTAGCCTTTCGATCACCCACTGCAACCTGAGCTCAGTACCCAGCCACTCCTTCACCCACCTGGTCCACCTGCGGCGTCTTGACCTCTCGCACAACCCCATCACTGCGGTGCAAGGGAATGCACTGGAGGGGCTGGCTGGCTTGCGTGAGCTGCGATTGGCTGGTGGCGGCCACCTGGCTGAGATCCGGGCTGGAGCCTTCCGGGGCCTGCCCAGCCTCCGAGCCCTCGATGTGTCGGGCAACAGATTGGTAACACTAGAGGAAGCAGCCTTTGAGTCAGTGGGCAGCCTGGAGTCCCTGGGGCTGGGCTCCAACCCACTGGCCTGTGACTGCCGGCTCAGCTGGCTGCTACAGGCTAGGGCACCTGGGCTGGACTGGGGGCGGCGGCTGCCCACCTGCACCGACCCGGAGGGGGCACGCAGCCTTCAGCTGGTGGAGCTGGGCCCTGCCGAGCTTACCTGCCACCAGCCCCGTATCAACATCCGCCCCCAGGCCCAGGTGTCAGTAGCTGAGGGGCAGACGGTGAGACTGGCATGTGGGGCTGTGGGCCGGCCAGCTCCGGTGGTGAACTGGGTCGCGCCTGACCTCCGGTTGCTGAGTGGTGGCAAGGGCGGTCGGCTCCGGATGCTGGCTGACGGCTCGCTGGAGATCCACCTGGCCCAGGCCGGGGACTCTGGTCTTTATCTGTGCACTGCGTTTAACCTAGCAGGCAATGACTCTGCCTCCGCTCACCTGCTTGTGAGCGGCTGGGGTACACCCACCACCCCTGCCTCCGCCTTTCCTTCCCTGCTGGACCCTCCGACCTTGACGGTTGTCCTGACCCTGGGCTTGGCCTGCTTCCTTGGCGTCACCGTGTTCTGCTTTGCACTTCTGCTGCTCTGGGGCCGGCTGAAGGGCCCCATCAAACGCACCAGCAGCGTGGAGGTGCTCAGGCACTCAAGTGGCACCAGTGCACAGTCTGAAGCCGTCAAGTACACCACCAAAATGTTGTGAAGGGTTCTGGGGGGGGGATGGGAGGTGCGATATGGTGGTCAGTTCCTTGGACTGGACTGGCGAGCAAGTGCTGCCCCCTGCCACTCCCCTATCTCATTTGCTACAGAGTTAATGAAGTGTTTTGCACTGGAGGGGGGTGTGGTGAAGCTTCATCCAAGTGGTGGCTGGTCTGGAGCATTTCAGTTCTGTAGAGACACTATACAGACCAGGTGTTTTCACTGGGATAGAGGAGGCTTGGAGTGTCCTGCACAAGGTATATGAAATCATGAGGGTAAAACATAAGGAAGATTGTCAAAATCTTTACCGCATGGCTGGTGGTGCGAGTGGGGGGTGTCTAAGATGAGAAGGCAGAGGATTACGGTGAGAGATGGGACATTTAGAGTCCAAAACATGCTGCCTAAAAGAGATGGTGGAGGCAGAGGAACTCTCACAGCATCCAGACAGCAGCTTGAATTGTTGAGTCCCAAAGGAGGTCCTGATGTGGGAAATGGAGATAGGGTGCGGGAATAATTGGTGGAAGGGCCTGTTTCTGTGCTGAACAGTTCTATGTCTGTCACACACAAAATGCTGCAAGGACTCGGCAAATCAGACAGCATCTATGGAGGGTAATAAACAGTTGACGTTTTGAGCCGAGACCGTTCACGAGTTCTTCCGGCATTTTGTGTGTGTTCTGCTGCTACAGAATCTCTTGTATTTATGAGCAATGGTGGAGCAAACTCAATGGACTGAATGGCCCAATTCTGCTCCTTTGTTTTATGGTGTTATGGAGTATTGCTGGTTTGACATTAGTGTGGTCAGTACCATGGATTTATGTGACCTTGGCCTATAATCATTGTCTGACATTGAGTTGCATGTGGACACACACCTTTCTATCTCCAACCATCACGTACCCACCCACATTCATCCCATTTTATTTTCCCTACATTCCTATCAAAACCACCCTTGATCAATCACCAACCTATGCCAGCAGGGGGACAATTTCCTGCAACTGACTAACTTTGCAACCCATGGCATTTCCTTTAGCACACTGAGTCTGTACAGACCATCAAGAAGCAAATTATACTGATTCTACACTAATCCCTCTTTAATATTCCTCTGCAGATTCCCATCAACTTACTTGTGAGCCCATAAAGGTTTATTCCCATTCGACCATAGGACATAGGAGAATTAGGCCATTTGACCCATTGAATCTGCTCCACCATTCCATCACTCTGATATTTATCATCCCTCTCAATCCCATTTTCCTGCCTTCTCCCCATAACCTGACTAATCAAGAACCTATCAGACCCCACTTTAAATATACTCAGAGAGCTCCAGAGAATCACCACCCCCTGGCTGAAGAAATTTCTCTTCATCTTTGTTCTAATGGGCTGTTCCCTCTATTCTGAGGATGTGCCCCAGATCACTAACCTAGTTCAATTTACAGCATTAACTTTCCAGCCCACAGTTTCTCCCACCTGGTATTGTCCTTGAAGAGGTGAGACCGAGCCAGAGCTGAAAAACAGACCCATTGGCCATATGAATCAGTGCTGACCATCAAGAAGCCATTTCCACTAATCCTATATTAATGCTTTTTAAATAGTTCCCTCCATATTTCTACTGAGATTCCGACTCCTCACCTACACACTAGAGAGCCAGGTTACAGTGGCCAAGTAACTCACTGATCCCACAGGTGGTTGAGATGTGGGAGAAAACTGGAGCAGCTGGGGGTGGGGGAGGGAACCCATATGGTCATCACAGAATGCTAGAAGAACTCAGTAGATCAGGCAGCATCTATATAGGGGAATACACAGTTAACGTTTCAAACCAAAACCTTTCATCTTGATATGATCTTTTATTCCAGCATGGGAGGGAGTCTCAGAAGCAGCTCTGCTCCTTTCCGTGTCTGAGTGGAGATGCAAAGCTCTTGTGTGTGTATGCTGGCTCCTCCAACCTTCCCTCTCCACCCAGGCCAAGCTGCTGGGGAGCCTGGTTCTCCTCACCTGCCTTCCAGTCTGCAGCTTTCATAAGGTGATCCACCAGGAAGCAAATATTGAGCCTTATCACCCATTACAGGAAGTCTCAGGCACAAGGTGAAAAACAGCCTCCACCCTTGAGCCTGGATTCAAACAAAGTGTAACTAAGGTCATAACTGTACTGTTTCACTTAAGATATTACAGGATTATCAAAGCTTCATAAAGATGTGCATTTTTTATTAATAAAATATTTGGCAGTTCTTGTGCAGTATTTTCTGACTGTGCTATCTGTTAAACAGCCTCTACCCAGCAGCTCAAAGGCAAAAACTGAGAATGCAACACAGATTATGCAAGGGATCAGTTACGACCAACTGAAGGTGAGGGAAGGCTTGGGCTGAATGGCCTCCCTGATGACCTTATGGACATAGGGTTGAGTAATCAGTTGGCAGAGATAGAGGTTGTAGCATGAATGCAGATAGGAACTCTCTATCCAGGTCACCAATCTTAATATTAGGACATTTAAGAGAGTCTTGGATGACAGAAAAATGGAAAGCAATGTAGAAGGGATGGATTAAATTTAATCTTAGAGCAGGTTAGAGCACAACATTGTGGGTTGAAGGGACTGCATTGTTCTATGTCCGCTCCCCTTCCCCTCTCTCTCTCTTCCACCCTTCTTCCTGCCCTCCCTTCACACATGCTGCTTGACCACTGAATTTATTTCCAGTGCTGTCTGTTTTAATTCAGATTCCTAACATCTGTGGTATTTTAGTCCACCACCTAGTCTATGTGGCGGGTAAAGCTTAGGGTTTCATTTGAATGACACTGGGTCTCTTCCCCAGTTAGAGCAGAGGGAGTAAGAAACTCAGCCTGACAGTGAGGGACTGACTACTCGAAGGTAGCGCTGGACCCACTGCTTCATGCTCTTGGTGAGAAGGGACCTGGACTATTCCCTAAACCTGAGCGAGGGTGCCACCCACTGCCCATAGCACGCTACTACAAACCTGAGAGCTTCCATTGCTGGGTGCGGGTACTCTCTGGGGTATAACTGGGCACAGCATACTTATTCTGTTTTAAAATCCATATCCCTTGAAACAGACCCTGTCCAAGTTGTGGATCTCATCTGCAGACACTGGGCAAGGGCAGGGCCGGGAGTAGCCTTTCTGTGAAAGAGTGGAGTTTGATGCACGGCTGGAGGACAGGGCAGGGTGTGAGGCTGCTCTGTATACTTGAGACTATGACAAAGATGTGGGAGAGAACGCATGTGCGCAGGTGAGGAGGGCTAAGGAAATTCAAGATTAACTGTAAGAGAGTTGTGAGTGAAATCCACACCACCAGGTTCAGGCTTTAGTCATTAGGCTTCTGTTGGGGAGGATAATTACTGATTTCTCACCCCAACAATGAAGTTTTCCTATAACCTATGGGCTCACATTCAAGGACTCTTCAACTCACATTCTCGATATTTATTGCTTATTAATTAATTCATTTATTATGTTTGGTTTTTTCTTTTGTATTTGCACAGTTTTGTTGCCTTTTGCACATTGGTTGTTTGTCCATCTTATTGTGTGTGGTTTTCATGAATTCTATTGTGTTTCTTTGTACTTACCCAAAAGAAAATGAATCTCAGGGTAGTATATGGTGACATATATGTAGTTTGAAATTTGAACTTTTCCTTTTGTTGAAAAGGAAAGCCCGGGACAGCTGAGGTTACATTCAGAGTATAACTCCTTCCACACAGTCCTATCACGTACTCCCAGTGCTGGGTTAGATACGGAATAAAGTTTTCAATAAGTAATAATCTTAAAAACGATTCTTCTGTGCTCATATTTGAAAATTCAGAAGTTTTCATCCTGATCCAGGATGCATTTAGAACATAGAGCAGTCCAGCACAGTTGGCCATTTGGCTATTGACATTGTGCTGACCTTTTAACCTACTCCAAGATCAATCTAACCCCTCTCCTCTACATAACCTTCATTTTTCCACCATCCATGTCCATATCTAAGAGTATCTTAAAAATCCCTAATATATCTGCCTCTACCACCACCCCAGCAGGGTGTTACACACACCCACCATTCTCTGTGTAAAATAATCTGCCTCTGACTTCCCCTCCACAATAATTTCCAGCAATCACCATAAAATTATGTCCCCATTTCCACCCTGGGGAAGTCTCTAGCTGTTCATTCAGTCTATGCATCATATAACCTTGTACATCTCTATCAAGTCACCTCTCATACTCTTTCACTCCAGAGAAAAACCGTAGGTCATTCAACTTTTCCTTATGAGACCTGTTCTCCAACACTTATCCCAGAATACATTCCCAGCCTCTCTTTATAACTCATGTCATCAGGTTGCAGTAGCATCCTTGTGAATCTGGAGAGCTTGTCCCCAATCTTCCTAAATCCTTAAAAATGAAGTCTTACATACAGATATCCTTTGCATGTCTCACATAGCGCCACAGAACAATATGACACAGACAAAGGCTCTTCGGCCCAACAGGTCTATGCTGACCGTAATACCAATTCCTCTTAATCTCTGCACTTATATCCTTGACTTCCTAACCGGAAGACCACAATCTGTGTGGAATGGTGATAACATCTCCTCCTCGCTGACGATCAATACTGACACACCTCGGGGTGTACGCTTAGCCCACTGCTCTACTCTCTATATACACATGACTGTATGGCCAGGCATAGCTCAAATACCATCTAAAATTTGCTGATGATACAACCATTGTTGGTCGAATCTCAGGTGGTAACGAGAGGGTGGACAGGAGTGAGATATGCCAACTAGTGGAGTGGTGTCGCAGCAACAACCTGGCACTCAACGTCAGTAAGAATGAAGAGTTGATTGTGAACTTTAGGTTTGGTAAGATGAAGGAACACATACCAATCCTCATAGAGGGATCAGAAGTGGAGAGAGTTAGCAGTTTAAAGTTCCTGTGTGTCAAGATCTCTGAGGATCTAACCTGGTCCCAACATATCGATGTAGTTATAAAGAAGGCAAATCAGCGGCTATACTTCATTAGGAGTTTGAAAGGACTAGGCATGTCAACAAATACACTCAAAAACTTCTATAGTTGCACCGTAGAGAGCATTCTGACAGGCTGGATCACTGTCTGGTATGGGGGGGGGGGGGGGGGGAGGTGGGAGGGGTGGCTGCTGCACAGGACCGAAAAGAAGCTGCAGTGGGTTGTAAATCTAGTCAGCCCCATCTTGGGTACTAGCCTACGAAGTACCCAGGACATCTTCAAGGAGCGCTGTCTCAGAAAGGCAGTGTTCATTATTAAGACCTCCAGCACCTAGGGCATGCCCTTTTCTCACTGTTACCATCAGGTATGAGGTACAAAAGCCTGAAGGCACACACTCAGCGATTCAGGAACAGCTTCTTATCCTCCGCCATCCAATTCCTAAAAGGACATTGAATCCTTGAACACTACCTCACTTCTTTTAATGTACAGTATTTCTGTTTTCAGCAGGTTTTTTAAAATCTATTCAATGTACGTCTACTGTAATTGATCTCCTTGTTTATTGTTATTATTTTTTCTCTTCTTGTAGATTATGTTTTGCATTGAACTGCTGCTGCTAAGTTAACAAATTTCATGTCACATGTCAGTGATAATAAACCTGATTTTGATTCCAGGTACCTATCCAAGCTACTTTAATGGTACCTGCCTCAACCACTTCCTCTGGTAGCTCATTCCATATATACACTGCCCTTTGCATGAAAACTCTATCCCTCAGGTTCCTTTTAAATCTTTCCCCTCTCGCTCTAAAGCTATGTCCCATGGCTTTGGACTCCACTACCCTGGGGAGGTGTATCTATGTCTCATTACATACGTTTTTATAAAGTCACAGACTCACTGTTTATTCACTCTGGCTTGATTCACATACATACATCATGTTGCTGGCTACTGATTACAGTTTGATGTTCAACACCACCATCTCCTCAGTACCAATCAACAACCTGTGCCTATGCCTCCCCCTGCAACTGTATCCTTGATTTCCTTCTTAGGAGATTGCAGCTGAAATGGACTGGTAATAGCACCTCCTCCTTGCTGACAATCAACACTGGCACACCTCAAGGTTGCATGCTTAGCACACTGCTCTACTCTTTCTCTCTACACACAAGATTGTGTGGCTTGGCACAGCTCAAGCACCATTTATAAATTTGCTGATGACACAACTGCTTTTGGCATAATCTCAGATGCCGATGACGAGGCATAGAGGAGTGAGATCAACTGGTTGAGTGCACTCAATGCCAGCATGACCAAGAAATTGATTGTGGACTTCAGGGAGAGGAAGTCCAGGGAATACACACCAGCCCTCATTGAGGGATCAGCAATGAAAAGGGTGAGCAGTTTCAAATTCTTGAACATCAATATCTCAAATGTCCTATCTTAGGCTTGACACATTGACGTAATCATGAAGAAGATACCAAGCAGAGATATTTCATTAGGATTTTAATAAAATTTGGTGAGGGTTGACGGGTACAGCTGATTTTATTTAGCCTCCCGTGGAAAGGTAGCAGCGTATAAGGGATAGCATTGAGTTGCTGGAGGGTCTATATTCCCCTGTGAAACGTGGTGCTTTTCAGACAAAGTGCTAGATCAAAACATGAAAAAGTTTGTGAACCCTATGAAATTATCTGATTTTCTGCATTAATTGCTCATAAAATGCAGTTTAATTTTAATCTAAGTCACAATAATAGATAAACAAATCAGTCTAAACTAATAGCACACAAACAATTGTACTTTTCTTGTCAATACTGAGTACACCATTTAAACAATCACAGTCTAGGTACACAAAAGTAAGTGAACCTCTGGGGTTCTATAAAGAGGTAAGTGTTCCAATCAATGAAATGAGATCGGAGCTATGGGTGTAGAGGTGCTCTACCCTCTAAAATAGACACACAAAGTCAGGTTACTGACAGATCCTGCTCTTCTCAATAAAGATCTGTTTATGTGCACCATGCCTCGATCAAAACAACTTTCAGAAGATCTTAGGGGGATTGTAAAGATGCATCAAGCTGGAAAAGGCTACAAAAGCATTTCTGAAGACCTGAGTGTTCATCAGACCACAGTTAGAGAAATTGTCTACAAATGGAGGAAACTCAGTACTGTTGCTAGTCTCCCTAGGAGTGGTGTCCTACAAAGATCACACCAAGAGCACAACATGTAAAGCTTAAGGAGGCGATAAAGAACCCAAGGTTACAGCAAAAGACATGCATAAATCTCTAGAACTTGCTAAAGTCTCTGTTCATGTGTCCTCTAGAAGAAAAACACTGAACAAGAACGGTGTTCATGGAAAGACACCATGGAGAAAACCACTGCTCTCTAAAAACAACATTGCTGCTCATCTCAAGTTTGTGGACAGATGAGACAAAAGCTGAACTTTTTGGTAGAAATGCACACCACTATGTTTGGAGAAAAAAGGGCACTGCACACCAACATCAAAACCTCATCTCACCAGAGAAGCATGATGGAAGGAACATCATGGTTGTGGCTGCTTTTCTGCCTCAGAACATGGGCAGCTTGCATTTGTGGAGGGAACAATGAATTCCAAATTGTATCAAGACATTTTACAGGAAAATGGCAAGGTAATGGTCCGTCACCTGAAACTTGATGGAAGTTGGATGATGTGACAAAACAATGATCCGAAACACAAGAGTAAATCAACAACAGAATGGTTTAAAAACAAGAAAATTTGTGTTTTGGAATGGCCAAGTCAGAGTCCAGACCTTAACCCAATTGAGATGCTGAAGAGGGCTGTCCATGCAGGTATCTGAAATATTGATGAACTGTAACAGTTTTGTATGGAAGAATGGTCTGAAATTCCTTCCCAGCATTATGCAAGTCTGATCAGCAGCTACAGGAAATGTTTGGTGAAGGTTATTGCTGCTAAAGGAAGTTCTACTAGTTATTAAATACAAGGGTACACATACTTCTTCCAGCTGGACTGTGAATGATTAAATAATGTGTTCAATAAAGACATGAAAAGTACAATTATTGGTGTTATTAGTTTAGGCAGATTGTGTTTGTCTATTATTGTGACAGATGTAGATCAGACCCCATTTTATGAGTAATTAATGCAGAAAACCAGGTAACTGCAAAGGGCTCAGAAACTTTTTCTTGCAATTGTATATATATTTCTTGATTTCTCAAGATACCCAAAGAAGAATATGGAGCTGAGTGGGACTATATCCAAATTAACATTTCTGCACATTTATCTGCTTCTTATCAGAATGCTGTTTCAAGATTCAAGATTTAAGGTAATTTCCAATACACAAGTGTAAAGGAAATGAAATATTTGTTTCTCCAGATCCAATGCAGCACAAAATGAAACAAGACTGGAACACGATTAATAAAAAAAAACTATAACTTTGTAAGATAGCTTTGACTGTATGTCCAAAAAGTGACGCTGGGCACAGGAGTGTTTGTACATAAGGTGAAGAACAGGAAATGATAAAGTAGTGAGTGGGATCTTGCTGTGCCCAGACGGCTGGGTTTTCTACAACAGCTGCTGAACACTGACGTTCTTCCCTGACCCCGATCGTCCCTGGGTTTACCCAGAAAAAATGGGCTGAGTGGAGGAAAATCTTTCAGCTAATACATTTATGCTTCCTCAAATCTGCGTGAGGTGGAGGGAGGCGGTGTGATGTTAGTAACGGCCGAGTGTGTCCCCCTGTCCTAGTGACGGGCAAGACTCATCTGGTAGGGGGCAGATATGAGTCTCTCTCAGGGGTAGCCGAGGTCCTGTGACATAGCTGGTAAGGGCCAGATGTGAGCCCATTACAGCATTGGGCGAAGTAGGGACAAATCTAGTCGGAGGCAGATGTGAGCCCATATCTCAGAGGAGGGGTCAATTCTGCTCAGCAGGACAGAAGAAACATGACAAAACGGACGGGCAAACTTAACCCGCCGTCACTCCCTCCGCACCCGGGTCACAGGCGACCGCACCCTTGCCACTGCGGTGCAGCCTCTGAGCGCGATAGGTTGCGTGTGCGGGAGGAGCAGCGGCCGCTCTAGACGCACAGAAACGTCGCGGGGGCGGCGAGGGTGTGAGTGTGTGTGAGAGAGAAAAGCACTGGCAGCACACACACAGCAGCGGCTCCTAGCACCGACAAGATGCTGAACCTGGAGCTCTTGCTCCTGGGTTACCTCCTGATCTTGGGTTCGGCCGAGAGGGTCCCACGCCTGAAATTCGCCCCCACAGGTACACTAGCAGCGCCTCAGCATCCCACAGCCGCCCGTCTGGGTCCAGCTTTTTAAACTCCTAGCCTTGTCTATATTTTTTTCACTTTTATACCCTTCCCCACCTTCTCTTTGGGATCTTGCTCTGCCGTCAGCTGCATTGCACCAAATTCGCACCCCGTCGCGGAACAAACATGAACCGCACCGCCCGCATTTCCTTTTCAATCCCGATGAAGGATCGCGACCAAGAACGTTGACTGTTTATTCCCCTCCATAGATGCTACCTGACCTGCTGAGTTCCTCCAGCATTTTGGTGTAGGTTGTTTTGAAAAATCTGGGATCTTCCTGGGTAATCTCTCCTGCGCTTACTGGATCATAGTATATATGTGTGTGAGAGAGAGACAGGTTGCGATCAGCGAATGTGTGTATGGGGAGTGGGTCAGTTTCAATCCAGGGGATGCAGAATTCACTGCCTTCATTACCCGTCCTCTCTCCCTCCCCCAGATCAGCCCCAGGTGAAGTTTGAATCTCCGGCCAGGTCCTCGGTGGGATATCACGATGAGAAGTCGGACACTCTATACCTTGGATCCACGGGACGTGTGTACCTCCTGCAGTTTACCGACGCCGATGTCTCCCAGACTCCGGTACTTCGTGCCGCCCCCGCCGCTTCGTAGTCGCAGGCTGCCAACTGTCGGGATTTGGTTGGTGCAGACAAGATCGGGTCTTGTAGTGGGGCCGTGACAGAACAGATCAGGCTAAAGGTCTCCTGTAAGAGCGGGATCCTCTCCCTGTGCGTTCCCATCTTCCCCAGAGAACAGGAGTGTTTAACTGGAAAATGAGAAGGGGGAGAGGGAGTAGAAGAGGGAACCATTAAAGGGGAAAAGGTAGTAAGGGAGAGGGGGAGGGAATGAGAGAAAGTTGTGGCAGAGTGGTGGGAAAGACGCAAAGAGAAAGGGCCAGATGGGTGAGAATGGAGGAAATGGGAGAGGCTGAGGAGAGGAGGATGAAAAAAAAAAGGAAAACAGTATACAACGTGATGAGGGGTGTAGAGAGGACGAATGCTTGCAGGCTTTCCCCCCTCAGGTTGGGTGAGACTAGAAGTAGAGGTCATAGGTTAAGGGTGAAAATTGAAATATTTAGGGGGAACCTCTTCACTCAGAGACTGTAAGTATGGTGGATGCAGGTTCATTTTCAATATTTAAGAGAATAAGTCCATGGATGAGAGGGCTATGAAAGGCTATGGTCCCGGTGCAGGTAGGTGGCACTAGGCAGAAGGCCAAACCAACATGGCCTAGATGGCCTCCAGGCCATGTTTCTTTTCTGTGCTATAATTGTATAATAACTGAATTATTTCAAGTGAATGTTGTTCTGTCAGATCCCCCTGTCCCTGGATGACAACGCCAGAAAGAACTGCCAGAGCAAAGGATCAGCAAGTCAGGTAAGGACAAGCCGTGGTATTAGCAAGTACCAGCTGGAACTGGACTTGAGTATCTGCAGATGGTTCCATTCTGTTACACTGTGTCAAGAATTACTGCCAAACATTATTGTTTCAGGTCTCTCCTCTGTAATCAACACTGAACACAGCTGATAAGCAGTTACTAATGAATCACCATGGCATAGTTGCTATTGACATTGATTGATTTGTCCCTTCAGCCCACAACGTTGTGCCAACCTTTTAAACTACTCCAAGATCCCTGCCACATAGCCCTCCACTTTTCTTTCATCCATATGCCTATCTACGAATCTCTTAAATGCCCCAAATGTATTGGCCTCACCCCTGGCATTGCCTTTCATGCACCCACCACTGTGTAAAAAAATAACTTGCCTTTGACATCTCCCCATTCTTTCATCATTACATCCTTGCTCTTGTATTCTAGTCCTCTTGAAATGAATGCTAACATTGCATTTGCACTCCTTAAAACTGGCTCAACCCCCAAGTTAACCTTTAGGGAATCCTGCATGAAGACTCCCAAGTCTCTCTGCAATTCTAAGTTTTGAATTTTTTCCCCATTTAGAAAATAATCTATACCTGTATTCCTTCTACCGAAATGCATCACCATACAATTCCCTACACTATTTTCCATCTTCCACTTCTTTGCCTTTCTGCAGACTCCCTGCATCCTCAAGACTATCTACCCCTCCACCTGTATTTGTATCGTCTGCATACTTAGTCTCCAAGCCAGGTAGGTGTGGGAGAGAGATATCCAATTCACTGACTGTGGAGATGCTGCTTACAATTCTTCATTACAGAACAAGGGACAGAAATTAACAAATAAAAATGCTACAGCATGGAGTCTGAGTAACAACATGTTTGTCCTTTACTTATCCTGTACTGTGAAGGTCACAGGCAAGGCCATCTGCAGTTGCCTTTGAACCAAATAGCTAGCTGCTTCATCAAAACTGTACTGTTCTATGTTCCAAACCAAGTAAGCCACTGTGGATCTGGAGTCATGCAGTATAAGTACTGATGGCAGATCTCATCGAGCAGCACAGATACAGGCCTTTCAGCCCATGTTGTCCAGTGTCAAGCACACCCAATTAAGTTAATTTCTTCTGCTTCCATGTGCTCCATATCCTTCTGTTCATGTACCAGTCTAAAAGCCCCTTGAACGCTGAAGTCAAAGTTGAATTTACTGTTGCATACAGAAGTCCATGTATGCATAGGTGCAATGCAATGCAGCAGCACCACTCTCATGTCTGCCACCACCATCAACCCTGGCAGCACACTCCAGGCACCCACCTGTGTAAAGAAAACATGCCCTGCACAGTCGTTTTATTTTCTCCCCTCTCACCTTAAAGCTGTGCCCTCCAGTATTCAAAATTTAGAACAGTACAACATAGCACAGGCCCTTCCCTCCCACTTAGCCAACCATTTTTTTCATCCATGTGCCTAAGATTATTCTTAATGTCCCTAATGTAACTGCCTCTACCTCCACCCCAGCTGCTTGTACCACATACTCACCATCCATCTTAAAAAAAAACTGCCTCTGATATCTTCCCCCTCAATACTTTCCTCCAATCACCTTAAAATTATGCCATATTATGTATATTAGCCATAATAGTACAAGGGGACATAATTTTTCTGCTCAACCTTTCCTCATAAGACATGCTCTCTAATCCATGCAGCATCCTGGTAAAACTCCTCTGCACCCTCCTAAACCTTCCACATTCTTCCCATAAAAACTACTGAAGGGGCCTCCCTCGCCTATTTGTGACATTTACTGGGAGTGTGTATACAAAGGGCCGAAGCATTGTTGATGATCCCTACCATCCATCCCACAGTCTTTGACCCACTACGGTCTGAAAGGCGTTACAGTAGCATCAGGACTTGGACTGCCAGAAAGGGTACCGGTTTCTTCCCTCAGGCAGTGTGACTAATGAATACCCTTCCACCATGAAGATCTCATACCTTGGACAGCAAGCTGTTTACTGTATTGTTTACCTGTGCTGCACACTTTGAATTATATTTTATTCACTTATTTTTGGTAATTTACTACACCTAGAGGTTATTGGTTAGTGTGAAAGGTAAAATGTTTTAATGGGAACATGAGAGGAAAATTCTTCACTCAGAGGGTGGTGAAAGCCTGGAGCAAGCTGCCAGTGGAAGTGTGGATTTGATTTTGATTTTCACATTTTAAAGAAGTTTGTATAGGTACATGGATGGTAGGGGTATGGAGAGCTACAATTTGGGTACGGTTGAGACCTCTTCTAGGGCAGGTGTGACCTGTACAAAAAGAATGGATTGCACTTGAATCCGAGGGAGACCAATACCCTGGCGGGAAGGTTTGCAAAGGCCATCGGGGAGAGTTTAAACTAGAATTGCTGGGGGTTGGGAACCAAACTCAAGTCACAGAGGAAAGGGAGGCTGGCTTACAAATAGAGAAAGCTTGAAGACAGTGCGAAAGGGAGGATAGGCAGGTGATAGAGAAGGGATGTGCACAGTCCGATGGTTTGAGATGTGTCTATTTTAATGCGAGGAGTGTCATGAGCAAAATGGGTGATCTTAGAGCATGGATCAGCACTTGCAGCTGTGATGTTGTGGCCATTACCGAGGCTTAGATGGCTCAGGAGCAGGAATGGCTACCTCAAGTGCCAGGCTTTAGATGTTTCAGAAAGGATAGGGAGGGAGGCAAAACAGGTGGGGAAGTGGCACTGTTGGTCAGAGATAGTGTCACGACTGCAGAAAAGGAGGAAGTCATGGAGGGGTTGTCTACAGAGTCTCTGTGGGTGGAAGTTAGGAGTAGGAAGCGGTCAATAACTCTACTGGGTTTTTTTATAGACCACCCAATAGTAACAGGGACATCGAGGAGCAGATAGGGAGATAGATTCTGGAAAGGAGTAACAACAGAGTTGTGGTGGGAGATTTTAATTTTCCAAATATTGATTGGCATCTCCCTAGAGTGAGGAGTTTAGATAGGGTAGAGTTTGTTAGATATGTTCAGAAGGTTTTTTGACACAATATGTAGATCAGCCTACAAGTGGAGAGACTGTACTTGATCTGGTATTAGGAAATGAACCTGGTCAGGTGTCAAGTCTCTCAGTAGGAGACCATTTTGGAGATAGTGATCACAATTCTATCTCCTTTACCATAGCATTGGAGAGGGATGGGAACAGAGAATTTAGGGAGACATTTAAGTGGAGTAAGGGGAACTATGAGGCTATCAGGCTAGAACTTGGAAGCATAAATTGGAAATATATGTTCTCAGGGAAACGTTCAGAAGAAATGTGGCAAACGTTCAGGAGATATTTGTGTGGGGTTCTGTGTAGGTACATTCCAATGAGACATGGAAAGGATGGTAGGTTACAAGATCCGTGGTGCACAAAGGCTGTTGAAAATCTAGTGAAGAAGAAAAGAAGAGCTTACGAGAGGTTCAAAAAACTAGGTAATGATATGAATCTAGAAGTTTATAAGGCTAGCAGGAAGGATCTTAAGAATGTAATTAGGAGAGCCAGAAGGGGCCATGAGAAGGCCTTGGCAGACAGGATTAAGGATAACCCCAAGGCATTCTACAAGTACGTGAAGAGCAAGACGATAAGATGTGAGAGAATAGGACCAATCAAGTGTGGTAATGGAAAAGTGTGTATGGAACCAGAGGTAATAGCAGAAGTACTTAATAAATACTTTGCTTCAGTCTTCACTATGGAAAAGGATCTTGGCGATTGCAGTGGACTGAAAAGCTTGAGAATGTAGATATTAAGAAAGAGAATGTGCTGGAGCTTTTGGAAAGCATCGAATTGGATAAGTCACCAGGACCAGACGGGATGTACCCCAGGCTACTGTGGGAAGTGAGGGAGGAGATTGCTGAGCCTCTGGCAATGATCTTGACATCATCAATGAGGATGGGAGAAGTTCCGGAGGATTGGAGGTTTGCAGATGTTGTTCCCTTATTCAAGAAAGGGAGTAGGGACAGCCCAGGAAATTATAGACCAGTGAGTCTTACTTCAGCAGTTGGTAAGTTGATGGAGAAGATCCTGAGAGGCAGGATTTATGAACATTTGGAGAGGCATAATACGATTAGGAATAGTCAGCATAGCTCTGTCAAAGGCAGGTCGTGGCTTATGAGCCTGATTGAATTTTTTGTGGATGTGACTAAGCACATTGATGAAGGTAGAGGCTATAGATGTAGTGTATATGGATTTTAGGAAAGCATTTGATAAGGTACTCCATGCAAGGCTTATTGAGAAAGTAAGGAGGCATGGGATCCAAGGGGACATTGCTTTGTGGATCTAAAACTGGCTTGCCCACAGAAGGCAAAGAGTGGTTATAGATGGGTCATATTCTGCATGGAGGCCGGTGACCAGTGGTGAGCCTCAGGGATCTGTTCTGGGACCCCCTACTCTTTGTGATTTTTATAAATCACCTGGATGAGGAAGTGGAGGGATGGGTTAGTAAATTTGCTGATGATACAAAGGTTGGGGGTGTTGTGGATAGTGTGGAGGGCTGTCAGAGGTTACAACGGGACAATAATAGGATGCAAAACTGGGCTGAGAGTTGGCAGATGGAGTTCAACCCAGATACCCAATTTCCCTCGGGATCAATAAAGTATGTCTGTCTGTATAAGTGTGAAGAACAAGAAGAATAGCCTTTAACTCGGCAGTGGAGTTATTGGTGCACCGTCACGACTGTGTTTCCGTAGCAAGCTATTCTTGTTTTTCCGAGGCCAGGTTGCTAGCTCGGCACTGATATTGTTGCGCCACCAAGCGGGACCAGATAAGTGTGAGGTGGTTCATTTTGGTGGGTCAAATATGATGGCAGAAAATAGTACTAATGGAGCTCTTGGCAGTGTGGAGCATCAGAGGGATCATGGGGTCCAAGTCCATAGGACACTCAAAGCTGCTCTGCAGGTTGACTCTGTGGTTGAGAAGGCATACGGTGCATTGGCCTTCATCAATCATGGGATTGAGTTTAAGAGCCGAGAGGTAATGTTGCAGTTAAATAGGACCCTGATCAGACCCCACTTGGAGTACTGTATTCAGTTCTAGTCACCTCACTACAGGAAGGACGTTGAAACCATAGAAAGGGCGCAGAGGAGATATACAAGGATATTGCCTGGATTGGGGAGCATGCCTTATGAGAATAGGTTGAGTGAACTTGGTCTTTTCTCCTTGGCGCAACGGAGGATAGGAGGTGACTTGATAGAGGTGCACAAGATAATGAGAGGCATTGATCACATAGATAGTCAGAGGCTTCTCCCCAGGGCTGAAATGGCTAGCATGAGAGGGTATAGTTTTAAGGTGCTTGGAAGTAGGTATAGAGGAGATGTTAGGGGTAAGTTTTTTATGCAGAGAGTGGTGAGTGTGTGGAATGGGCTGCCAGCAGTGGCGGTGGAGGCAGAAATGGTAGGGTCTTTTAAAGGACACCTGGATGGCCACATGGAGCTAATAAAAATAGAGGGCTATGGGTAAAGCCTAGGTATTTCTAAGGTAGGGACGTTTGGCACAGCTTTGTGGGCCGAAGGGCCTGTATTTACTGTATGTTTTCTATGTTTCTAAGTCCATGAGATTAGGCAGTTTAAATGGTTTAGCACAGACTAGTTGGGTCGAAGGGCCTGTTGCTGTGCTGTAATGCTCTATTACTCTATATTTTGTTTTACGTGCTGTGATATATGATATATGTGATCTATGTTTTGTGGGTGTACCATGGTCCAGAGCAATGTTGTTTCATTTGGTTGTATATATGTACAGTCAAATGACAATAAATTTGAACATAATGAACTGAACATTTCTACCCTAGGAAAAACATTCTAGCTGAATCCATACCCCTCATAATTTCATAAACTTTTGTCCCCTCAGACACTGTTGCTGCAGGGAAATCTATCTAAATTTGTCCAACCTGTCCAAATGCCCTCCAATCAACATCCTTGTAAATCTCTTCTGAACCCTCTTGAAATTCAATACGTCATTCATATAATGGGGTGATCAGAAATACATGCAGTACTCCAAGTCAACCAATTCAAAGTTTTATACAACTACAACATGGCTTCCTGTCTCTTCTACTCAATGCTCCTAATGAAGAAGGCATAGGGCACACCTTAACTTTCCTTGTCTGAAGGGCATTAGTGAACCAAAGACCTTGTTTTAAAAACAATTCAGTTCACTGTTTTTCCTACTGGTATATTACAGAGTTGTTTCATGAACAGATTTGTCCAGCTGATGTGCTGGGATTCAAACCTGGATGATCAATCATCCAGTTACAGAAGCAAGCATATATGGTGTTATTACTGGGGGTAGCTCTGGTTTCCATATCACAAAAATAAATTTTCAGAAAAGGCTGAAATCACATTTTAAGAATGGTACCAGAATGAAAAGTTGTATCAGGATGAAGGGTCTCAGCCCAAAATGCTGACTGTTTATGCCCCTCCATAAGTGCTGTCTGACCTGCTGAGTTTCTCCAGCATTTTGTGTGCATTGCTCCAGATTTCCATCATCTGTAGAACCTCTTGTGTTTAAGAAAGGTTATAGTCTTCAGGAACTATGAACGTTATTTTCAGTGGAAGTAGAAACCCCTTCTCCATGACTACATGATAGGGTAAATCTGGAGGTACTCACGCAGGTGGCAGGTGACACAACAAAAGATGCTCAATACAAAGTGATCATTAAATCCAGTAGGGAATTCTGGAGGATCTTTTCCCTGGATGGTGGTGAAAATGTGGAGCTCCCTGCCCATGGGGTGGCCAAGGAAAGCAGCAGAGACTCAGTTAAGGGAAGGATAGATAACAAGTGAGGGAGCGCATAAAAGGGTACAATAGAGCAGGATAGGAGAAGGCAAATGCATTGGATAAACAACACCATGGACCTTAAAAAAGCAGATGTAGGTAATGTGAAATAAAATTAACAGAATGCTGGAAATAGTCAGTGAATTAGGCCACATCTGTGGAGAGAAAAGCTGAGAGAGCTCTCAACATTATTTATTTATTATTATTATTTTTGCTTTTTTGATATTTGCACAGCTTGTCTTTTCCACATTGGTTGCCAGTTTTTGAGTGTAGTTTTTCATTGATTCTTTGTTCTACTGTGAATGCCTTCAAAAAAATGAATCTCAGGGCAGTATATGGTGACATTGATAGTAAATTTGCTCTGAACTTTGAAAATTTTAGATTAAACTGATTAAGCCATTCTCTTTTTCATGTGTTTCCAAAACAGAGTAGATGGGCAGAATGGCCTGTTTCCATGATGTAGGAAGTTGCATATTCTGGGTAAAGAAATATTGTGCTGTATTGTTCACTGAACCTCTTGGTGATAGCACTGAATTACAGCCCCTTGTTCTAGATCTTCTCATAAGAAGACCTACCACATCTACTGTACCTTACGTCACCCCTTTTAGAACTCAAAAGCCCCGCATCAGATCTTATTTATCAGTCTGGATCATCATCCTGTTCAATCTTCCCCAGCTGTTGTACTCTCCTAGTTCTGATCTGTTAAATCTTTTTGCACTTTCCCTGACATGCCTATAAGCCTTCCTGTTGCATTAATCTACATACAACTTGTCCCCAGGTTACAAATGCCCGACTTACAGAACCCCTGTATATATACGAGCAAGTTCTTTCACATATTATTAGATTCAAGTCTGATGTACATACAAACCTTTTTTCCTACAAATGACCAGACATTTCTCCTCTCTCTCACCACTTTTAATAATTGTACTTTCTTATTAGTCTTCTGAGTTTTTGATGCCATCTGTAACAAGACTGTGGCAGATTGGTTATCATTTCAAGTGATTTTTTTCAGACTGAAGAACAAAATTGACTCAAGTACATTGCTAAGAACAAAGCCTGTTCATTACCCAGGGATGGCCTGTAGCATACTGCAAGTCTGACCCAAACTGGATTCAACACTGCTCCTTATTCTCCTAATGCATTAGCCTGGAAATAAGCACTGGTATATTGCTGTCTTCTTGATGGCTTTATACTATAGGTATCGTTTGTTGCCAAGTGATCATACTCACACTCTACTGCCAGAGAATGCAGTGTTCTTAACTTGTGCCAGAGGTACTCACAAGCACTAGAGTTCGCCGGAGGTTCACAGCCAGTGGAAGTGCTGCACTGTTGGGAGTGTGGATTTAAACTGGGGCTCCATATCAAACGGACTTCTTGTACAAAGATGGACTCTTGATTGCTCAATCTATCTTGTAGTGGCCCTTGCAGCTTACTGTCCACCTGCACTGCACTTCTCTGTAGCTGCAACACTGCTGTGCTGCAGTGAAGCAGCAGCAGCTTTGAGAGACTGAACAACCAAAAGACTCAACCACTTACTGCAGCCAGAACCTATTCTTCCCCATGCTCCACCAGAATATGTAAATCCCAGATTATCCTCTACAGCCACTGGAAAACCCACCATTAGAAAACCCTTTTGAAGAACATCACATGGACTGGAGTGTTAGCATTATGACTACTACTACCAACACTATATTCTGCATTCTGGTACTGCTTTTTCATTTGTAGTACTTCAATGTAATTATGGTGTGGGATTGTGTCAAAACAAAGGTTTTCCTCTGTACGTGTGACAATAAAAATAATGACTGTTCCTCTCAACTTACAACATGTAAAGCATAGTCGCCCCCAGCACAGAAGGTGCTGTGTTTGGCAACAAAAACTAATTTGTGATTTGAAACAACTGTTGATAGCTTTGCGAGCTTAATTGTATGAGCCTGATTTTTACATCTTGTTTCTGGAGCAGATAGGGACCCAAGTGGAAGGGACAGCTTTCTCCCCAAATATTACAATGCTTCACTTAAAGAACCTCCCCGAGAGGTAGAGGGTGCTACTTTATGGGGGGTGGGGGAGTGGTGAAGTGGCATAGCAGCAGAACACACAGCCATCCCTTTAGAACAGATGTGGGTGGAACAACTTTAGTCAGAGAGTGGTGAATCTGTGGGACTCACAGACATGGATGGCTGTGGAGGCCAAGTCATCAGAGATATTTAACGTGGAGGTTGATAGGTTCTTTATTAATCAGGGCATCAAAGCTCATGTGAAGAAGTCAGGAGAATGGGGTTGAGGGGGAACATAAATCAGCCATGATTGAATAGTGAAGCTGACTTGATGGGCCAAGTGGCCTAATTCTGCTTATGGTCTTATTATTGCTGCCAGCATTGAGCAGGATGCTCTTTTTATTTTATTTTAAGAGATACAGCATAGTAACACACCCTTCTGTGCCACCCAAGTACATCCATGTAACCAAGTAACCTACTCATCTGTTTGTCTTTGGTATGTGTTTGGAAACTGATGCATCCGGAGGAAGTGTACAAATACCCTACAGACAACATCAGAATTAAACCTGTGTTGCTGATGCTGTAAAGTGTTATGCATTACTATGCCGTCCTAAATTACAGACTCTGGTGGGACTCAAACAAGCAACCTTTCTATTACTGATCACCCATCAGTAGGACGATCAGTTCCCCAACACCACCACTCTCCTCCATCTGGTGGAACTGGTCCTCATATTCAGTAACTGCTTTCTTCATACCAAAAGTGTACCCATGGGTACTCACACTCCCACGGGTTCCAGCTATGCCTGCCTTTTTGTTGGCTATGTTGAACGGTCCACGTTCCAAGTCTACACTGGCATCATTTCCCATCTCTGGAAACAGTCTACTGATATCCTTTATAAGCTCACAGCCATCTGGACTATATCACTTCCCACCCTGTCACTTGTAAAAATGCTATCCCCTTCTCTGAGTTCCTTCATCTCCACTGTATCTGCTCTCAAGTTGAGGTACTTCATTCCAGAACTACTGGGATGTCCCCCAAGGCCCCACTAGCCTCTGCATCCAGCACATAATTCTTTATTATTCTGCCATCTCCAATGGGATCCTACCACCAAGCACATCTTTCCCTCTCTCCCACTTTCTGCATGTGTCACTCTCTAGTGACTCCCTTGTCCCTCCCCACTGATCTCCCTCCTGGTCCTTATCCTTGCAAGTGGAACAGAGCCACACCTACCCAAAGATCTCCCACCTCACTACCATTTAGGGCCCCAAACTGTTCTTCCAGGTGAGGCGACACTTCATCTGTGAGTCTGTTGGGGTCACCGACTGTATCCCATGCTCCTGGTGTGGCCTCCTGTATATTGGTGAGACTCAACATAGACTGGGAGACCACTTCACTGAGCACCTATACCCTGTCCACCAGAAGAAGAGGGATCTCCCATTTCAATTCTACTTTTCAGTCCCATTCTGACATCAGTCCACGGCCTCCTCTACCGCCATGAGGCCACACTCAGGCTGGAGGAGCCGCACCATCTGGGTAGCTTCCAGGCTGATGGCATGAACGTCAATTTCTCAAACTTCTGATAATTGCCTCCCTTCACCATTCCCCATTCCTGTTTCCCTTTCTGACCTTATCTCCATACCTGCCTATCACTGGTGCTCCTTTCACCCTTCCTGGTTTCACCTGTAACCTACCACCTTTTACCTCTTTCTCCCCTCCTCCACCTTCTTACTCTGATTTCTCATCTTTCTTTCCAGTCTTGATGAAGGGTCTCAAATTGAAATGTTGACGGTTTACTCTTTTCCAGAGATGATGCAGTTACAGAAGCATTATGCAAGTGTAAATGGTGTTGCTACTGGGGGTAGCTCTGGTTTCCATTATTACAGGAATAAATATCCAGAAAAGGCAGAAATCACATTTTTAGAATGGTGCCAGAATGAAAGGTTGTATCAGGACAGAGGGTCTCAGCCCAAAATGTTGACTGTTTATGCCCCTCCTGAAATGCTGCCTGACCTGCTGAATTCCTCCAGCATTTTGCACATGGTGCTACACATCGGTACACGTCCAACAAGATAATCCACCGTGCCACAAAGCCCATAAAATTTACTTCTTTTTATTACAGGAACTCTGTGAGAACGTGGTCACTGTGATTCAGAGGGTCAACCAAACAACAATCATCATCTGCGGGACTTATGCTGGAAGCCCCAAGTGCTGGTTTTTGGTAAAAATACGTTTAATCAGAATTAACAGTTAAGTGTGCAGATTTACAGTCAGTCCACATGCCAGGTCTGCCCAGCTTCAAGCTGCTTCTCTCCATCTCTATTTTGCAGCCCAACAACAGGACTCAGCTAGCAAGTGACAAAGAGGGGCGCCAGATAGTGCAGGACGGGAGGGACATCTCACCCTCAGTGCCAAGACAATGTCCTATCACCATCGCAGTCGGTGAGCGTGGGGATTTTAAAATTTCCTAATGTAGAATGGAACTTCCATAGCGCAGGGATTTAGATAGGAATTTGTTAAGAGTGTTCAAGAAAGTTTCTTTTGGTAATATGTAGAGGGCTCTTCCAGGGAGAGGACAAAGTCAAGACTTACTCTTAGCAAAAAGGACAGTTCAAGTGTGAGGTGTATTTTAAATTAGTTACGAAAAATGACACATCTCCCCAATTTAAAGTTCTAAATTCAGGCAAAGTATTTTGTCCTTGTTCCAGATTCCAATATCTGCAATCTCTTATGCCTCCATAGTTTATGGACTTCAGTAAGGCCCTTGATGAGGTTCTGCGGGGTGGGCTAATTGGGTATGGAAAGTTAGATTGCATACGATCCAGAGAGAGCTAACTAATTGGATACTGAATTGGCTTGGAGGTAGGAAACACAGATGGTGGGGATTGTTATTGATACAGGAGGTCCATTTCTTGAGATGGTGCTAGGTCCATTACTATTTGTCATCTATGTCACTGAAAATAAACAAGGCATAGTCAGTAATTTTCAGGACATTAAAATAGGTGCTGAGTAGACAGTGAGGACAACTATTAAAAATTGTAACATGATCTTGATAGCAGGGTACGTGGGCCAAGGAATAGCAAATGTAATTTAGACCACAAGCCATAGGAGCACAATTTGGCCCTTCAGCCCATTAGTTTGCTCTACCATCAATTATGGCTGATTTATTTTCCCTCCCAAACCCATTCTTCTGCCTTCTCCCCCCACATTTTATAGGAAGGATGTGGAAGTTCTGGAGAGGGTGAAAAAGAGATGCATCAGGATTTTGCCTGGATAAGAGTGTATAAGCTTTGAGGAAAGATTTGATAAGCATGTATTGTTTTTTCTGAAGCATCAGAGCCTGACAGGGGACGTGAGAGAAGTGCATAAAACTGTGAGGCATGGACTCTTTTCCCAGACTGGAGCAGGTTTTCGGCTGGAAACGTTGACTGTTTACTCTTTTCCATAGATGTTGCCTGGCTTGTTGAGTTCCTCCAGCATTGTGTGTGTGTCACAAAATGATACATTTAGGGAGGATAAATCAGATAGCACCATCACAGTGAACAGTAGTGTCATGGGGAATGCTGAGCAATTGAGGGACCCAAGAGTACAGTTATATATATCTTTTTTTTTTAAGGTGCCATCACATGGACAGGTGGCGAAGAAAGCTTTTGGCATGTTGGCCTTGATCAGTCAAGCTTGGATGTTGTGGTTGCGCGAGATGTTGATAGATATATTTTGCATAGCAAGGAAATTAAAGGCAAGTAGGTGGATCTGAGTCAACAGCCAAATTATTCATAATCTTATTGAATGGCGGAGCAGGATCAATGGGCCAAGTGGCTCACTCCTTCTCCTATTTATGTTCTGCTCTTATGAAACTACTGGCTGGTGGTGTAGTGGCATCAGCGCCGGACTTCAGAGTTCGAATCCAGCTGGCTCCCTTGTACGCTTTCCATCCGTGCTGGGTTGAGTGTTGAGCTAGCAACTCGGCCTCATAAAAATAAGAAAGCCTGCTAAAAACACTGTCATGACGGCATCCCGATGACTCCACTCAAAGTTAAGGGTTTTCTTCTTCTTCTTATGAAACTGGGTGTCAGGCTGCTTTGTAGGCATCTGAAACACATGAAATGGCATAGCAGCTAAACCCTGTGGAGTGCTGGGGAAAGTGATCGTGTGGGGCTGTTGAATATCAACCATCTGCATTCAAGAGACTCCAGCACCATACCTAGGCTGGCTCACTTGAGGCAGTACAGTTATTCGGATGGACAGTGTCACAGTTCTGGAGAGGACTGGACTTGTTTTGAGGAACAGCATTGAAAAAGCCCTGCATTGTTGGAACTCCAATGTTTAGGACCAGAGTTAAATTGAGGTCCTAATATTGAGCTGGGTAAGGTTTGAGCAGTGTCTTGTCATGCATACTCAATTCCTGGTAGATACTTTGGGATTGTGGCACCAGGAGAACCAGCTGTTGTGGAACAGAGACTGCACAGTGGGATTTCATTGTCCATGTGAGTCCATGGGGAGGCAGTGCTATTATGATGCTGTGCTGACCTTTTATTTTACTCCAAGATCAATTTAATCCTTCCCTTTTACTTAGCCCCCCTCCCCACCATTTTTCTTGTGGTCCTGTCTCTAAGAGTCTCTTAAAATCCCTGATGTATCTACCTCTACTACCACCCAGTGTATTATTCAGTATGGGGAAAACAAAAACTTACCTCTGACATTACTTTCTACTTTCCTCCAGCCATCTTAAAATTACATTCCCTCATATTAGCTATTACTGCCCTGGGAAAAAGTTTTGGCTGCCCATTCTCTCTAAGCCTCTGTTATCATATACATCTCTATCAAGTCACTTATCTTCCTTCTCTCCAAAGAAAAAACCCTAACTCGCTCAACCAAGATTGACTGAATACACTGGTCAACAATTTCTTTCCCCCCCAAAAAGTGTTGTTTTCTCAGAAACTTTTTTTGTTTATGAAATTGAAGCTGAACACAAATATAATTTCAGACAACTTGTAATACGGAGGAATTTAGAGAAACAAAAAATTAACTTCTATTAAATATGATGCATTTAATTGTATAATGGTGCTGATGCTTTGCAGCACTTCAACTAAACTAAAAATATTTTAATGATTTTCATTTGCACTCAATGTCTGAGGTTTTTTGCTTAAGTATCCAAGGATGATCAGCCAGCATTGATGGAATCCAGTTGCCCTGATACAGTTTCTCCATGACGGCAATGACCTTTCACCATGTTCATCAATGACATCACCAAGATTTGCAAGGAAGTCTAAATGGGAATGCAGAAAATGAATCTTTAGTGAGATGTTGCACTTCAGTTTTATATGCTTGAAGCATGTTGCAAACCAGCTGCACATAGTTTGGTGTTCTGTAGTTACCAAGAAAATTTTCAGCAACATCTTTGACTGCCTTCTATGTGATTTTTCAATGGTTCCACCAGAAGTTCTTCAAACTGTCTGTCATTGATGAACTGTTTGCTTTGTGGACCACTAAAATTTTCTTCCTTAATCTTGGCATCAGTTATTCTGATTTGAATCATCAATTGAAATAACAAATATAGGCAATTTAAAAATGGTGTGTGATAGGGAAATTTCAGTGATTTGCATTATCAGCAGTCCAAAATCCATTAGGTACACCAGAAGTATTACAAAGAACATAGAAATTTACAGAACATTACAGGCCCTTCGGCCCACAATGTTGTGCCGACCATGTAACCTACTCCAGAACTGCCTTGAATTACCTTACCACATATCCTTCTATTTTTCTAAGCTCCAATTACCTATCGAAGAGACTCTTAAAAGACCCTATTGTATCTGCTACCACCACTGCTGCTAGTGCATTCCATGCACCCATCACTCTGAAAACCTTACCCCTCAGTACCCATTTCCAGGCACCTTAAAACTATGCCCCCTCGTGTTAGCCATTTTAGCCCTGGGAAAAAGCCTCTGGTTATCCACACGTTCAATGCCCCTCATCATCTTGTACACCTCGATCAGGTCACCTCTCATCCTCCGTCACTCCAAGAAGAAAAGGCCAAGTACACTCAACCTATTATCATAGGTATACACTCTCCAATCCAGGTAACATCCTTGCAAATCTCCTCTGCACTCTATTTTGTTCAGGAAACAAAATCTTTATTGTCCAGTGGTATCAGCAGAGATCCATCTGGATTCAGCATAGTTACTCAGTCATGTGTCATTCCTCTTTTGGCTCTAGGTGAAGACCTGTACTCAGCCATTAGCAGCACAAGCCAGAACAGTGGTTCCATTCAGCGCAGTTATGGACGGATGAAACACCTTAAGTCTGAGGACAAATGGTTCCAGAGTAAGTAATATTCAGCTGCTCAGAGAAGCCACACCAATGAGGTAACTTCCCCACACAAGGACTGACTCACCACTTAGGTGGTAGCAGTTCCAGTTCTTCACCTAGGCTCTCCTACTGTGCAGTATCAACACTGTCGGAGGCACCATAGAATCAACCAGGCACTTAATCCAAACTATACATGCTCTCACAGGCCCCTGTCACACTGATGAAATCAATACAGATACACATATCCAGGACATTATGTTAAAGGATGGTTGCTTAGAAGATCCTGAAGATGTACACTCAAGTGTTTTGGGAACAGCTTCTTCCTCTCAGCCATCAGAATTTTTATTTATTTTATTTTATTTAGAGGTACAGTGTGGAACAGGCCCTTATGGCCCTTCGAGCCACACCACCAGAAACAATCTGATTTAACCCTAGCCTAATCATGGGGCAATTTGCAATGACCAATTAACCTACTAATTGGTACATCTTTGGACTGTGGAAGGAAACCAGAAAACCTGGAGGAAACCTACATGTTCATGGGGAGGACATACAGAGACTCCTAATAGATGACGTTGGAATTGAACTCCAAACTGACAGCCCATGTGTAATCCTCTATGCAACTGTGGTGCACATTTCTACAAAGTCCATGAACACTTCCTCACTATTTTGCTTTTAACTTTGCACTATATTTTTTATATTTCCTCTTGTATAGCAATTTATGCACTGCACTGTACTGCTATCACAAAGCAACAAATTTCACAATATGTCAGTGACAATAAACCTGAGTCACAAGTCTGCATTTTCTTCCCTGTTAGATCCAACATTTGTGGGATCTGCTTGGATTCAAATGAAAGACAGGAGCAAGGATGAGGTTTACTTCTTCTTCAGGGAGACCAATGGCAGTATTGCGTTAGATGGAGAACCTTACAGGGCCTATGTTGGACGTGTCTGTAAGGTAAGATGGACCTGGATCAGCATTAAAACCATTTACAACATTCACTACTTGGATCCTGACACACACTTGGGACATTTTACCTAGGAAATAACACCTGGGGGGGTGGGGAGCTGAAACTTTTCCCCCTCTACAGGTGCAGAAGTAGGGGATGTCTCTCTCAAGTCTGAGCAAGGAACAAGGTCAACGGAGCAAAGGAAGGTGCTATATGGTACACCATTACAACACCACCACAGTCCAAAGACGTACTGGTTAGTAGCTTAATTGGTCATTATAAGTTGTTTGGTGAATAGCCTAGTGTTACCTCCAAGAGGACCACAAATTGTCATAGGTTTTGGAGGGTTGCTTGCTTCAATAAACTCTCCAATGTTCAGCTATGTTGGCTGGAGTCAGGGTTTTATGCTTTGGGTCTAGGTAGGGTCACCGATGCCTAACAGGTCAAAGGGTAGGGGTCAGACTAATAGTGGTCCACTGGAACTCCTGGTTCGGGAGTTCAGCTTAGAACTAACAACCCTGACTGGTAAAACAAAACTGTTATAAAAAAGCAATGAAGATTCCTTCTACATCTGCATGCGACGGTATTCCTGAGTCTCCAGCCAGGACTTGAATGACGGACAGTAGTGAAAACAGAGAGGGAAGTACTGACCTGATAAAGGAAGCCCTATATACCACAAGAGATGGAGGACCTTCATTGCTCCCCTAAATGCCAGCAGCGTAATGGGCAGTAAATAAGATTAGTGTTAAATAGTTGGGTTGCTGGGTGGTGTGGCTCATTGGGCTGGAAAGCTAGTTCTGCACTGTATTTCCAAATAAGTAAAACAAAATTGGGGTTCATTTGCTGTAAGTGGTTTGTACATGCTCCCTATGACCACGAGGATATGCTCAGGTGCTCTAGTTTCCTCCTACGTTCGAAAGACATAAGGATTAGGGTTAGAAAGTTGTGGGCATCCTATACTGGTGTCCGACACTTGCGGGCTATCCCCAGCACAATCTTCATAATGTGTTGGTTATTGCCGCAAATGACATTTCCCAGTATGTTTCAAAGTACATCTGATGAGTGTCACTGGAGGTCAGAGGCATTCAGAAAACTGATTGCCTTCTTATTATCTCAACTTAAGGCTGAGCCCTGATGCTAACTCTGATATGCAGAATGAGCTGACAACTCTTAGTCCTGGACCACTGCCCCACATCACCATTCCCAGCAAGATTTCCCCAAATCTGCCTGTCTGGTTACACTTTTTTGTGCTCTGCCAGATTGACGAAGGTGGATCGAAGACGGCTGGTCAAGACTCGTTTACCACGTTCTTGAAGGCACGACTCATCTGTGGCTTTCCAGCAGAATCCAGGCTCTTCAACAAGATTGAAGACGCTTTTGTCCTGCATGCGGAAGATGATCCAAGGAACAGCATAGTCTACGGAGTCTTCTCCAGCTTGTGGTGAGTGGAAGTTCTCTGTGAATCGAATGTGATAGATTCCACTCCACATTTTGTGATTTACCACCCAGTCTGCCTGTTGTAGTGTAACGTACAAAATGATGGAGGAACTCAGAAGGTCAGGCAGCATCTACATAACAGTCTACATTCTGGGCTAAGATCCTTCATCAGGACTAGAAAGGAAGGTAGAAGAAGCCAGAATAAGGTGGGGGAGAGGGAGGAGTACAAGCTGGGCAGCTGTTAGATGGGAAAGATAAAAGTCTGGGTGAGCACAAGGTCGAAGAGTTGGAGGGTTGCAGAGATCACAGAGGGGGAGCAGTGACAGAGGGTCTCACTGAACTCCTGTTGAGAAGATTTAACTTCTTCATGGTAGGTATATCTCAAGAGACTCTACAGCGGAGCAGCAAGTCATAAACACAAGAGATTTTGCAAATGCTGTAAATCTAGAGCAACATACACAAAATGCTGGAGAAACCCAGCAGGGCAGCCAGTCTCTATGGAGGGAATAAACAGTTGGTGTTTCAGACTGAAACATGTCTTTTTTTCTATTTAATGTGTGCAATGACCCAACAGTCTTCATTCCTGGTCAGTGTGATGCCCATCCTTGCTGGCACCTTCACAAGCTGCTGGTAAACTGACTGAAACTGGAGGGGGAGGATGAGTTTTCCAGAAAACATGGCACTGCAGTGACTGGTGCTCACGGACCTAATTTTCTGACATTCTACTCTCTGCAGGAATTCCACTGGTATCTGTGCCTATTCTCAGTCGGACATAGAGCAGGCATTCCGAAACCCAAAACTGAAGGGCTTCACCGGCAACCTACCTGGGGGCCAGCGGCCAGGAACGGTATGGCAGTTTTGGGAATGAGTTCAGTGTGTTCTTGCTCATTCATGGCTTGGACCAAAATCTATGTTGTAGAAGACAGAAGCAGAGAAGTGTAGGAGAAAAGGTTTAGACGGACAAACATGGGCAAATGGACAAGCTTAGATGGGAATTTTGGTTGGTAGGGGCAACAGAACACAGTAAAGCACAGCACAGCATAGCACAGGCCTTTCAGCCCACAAGTTGTGCCGACCTACATAAACCTACTCCACAATCTAGCTTTTCCACCTACACAGCCATTCTGACATTCATGTGCCTATTTAACAGCCTTCACAATGTCCTTATTGTATTAGCCTCTACCACCACCCCCAGTAGTGCATACAAATCTATCTCTGACATCTCAAACATAGACCACACCAAAAGGGCACAGTACAGGCCCTTCAGCCTACAATGCTGTGTCCTTTAACCTACTCTAAGTTCAATTGAACTCTTTCCTCCAACATAGCCCTATTTTTTTCTTTTATCCATGTCCCTATCCAAGAGTCTCTGAAACGTTCCTAATGTATCTGCCTCTACCACCACCCGGGCAGTGGATTTTATGCACTCGCCACTCTGTGCAAAAGAAACCTACTTCTGATATTGCACCCCCCCCCCCCAATACTTTCCTTCAATCATCTCAAAAGGATATCCTCTCATATTAATCATTGCTGCCATGTGAAATAGGCACTGGCTATCCACTCTATTTATGCCTCTTATCATCTTGTACACCTTTATCAAGTCACCTCTCATCCTCCTTCACTCCAAAGAGAAAGGCTGTAGTTCACTCAATCTTCTCAATGCATGCTCTCCAATCCAGGCAAGCATCCTGGTAAAACTCCTTTGCAACCGATCTACAGCTTCCACATCCTTCCCATAATGAGGCAACCATAAGTGAACACAATATTCCGAGTATATTCTAGCTTGGGTTTTATAGTGCTGCAACGTTATCATGTGGCTAGAACACAATCCCCTGACTAATGAAGGCCAACATACTATATGCAGTCTTAACCACCCCATCAACTTGAATGAACCAGTTGGACTGTAGGACCTGTACCCTTGCAGTATGATGCTATGACTTGAAGTCTTGAGCAGTTGGGTAAAGTATTGGTGATGCCTTCTCGGCTGTGTGCAGTTTGAATACCTTGCTAAATACCTGCTTTTCCCAGAGAGAAGTGAATCTCTAGAATTCTCTAGCCAGGGGTTACAATAGAGGTTACCTCATTAAATATATTTAAGATAGATAGATTTTTGCCTAGCAGGGGTTATGGGGGAGCTGAGTCCATGGACAGATCAGCCATGATCTACTGAATGGCAAAGCAGGCTTGAGGGGCCAAATTGCTATTCCTGTTTAAGGTATGTCCTTACCTCAGAATTCAGTGTTTCTATTCCACTTGGGTAAGAAGAAATTGGAACATAAGGATTTGGATGATATTTGGGGTCAAGGCCACACCTCAGAATGGTGAGACTTTACTGGATGGCCAGGCAGGCTTGATGGGCTGAATGGACTACAAGCCCACTTCTTTAGTTTCTAAATCCTTTGATTGAGATGCATCGATGGGGTGTTCATGGTGGCTAGATGTCTGGTCAAAAATGAGAACTGGACAGACTGAAAAAAAATGACTAAATGGCTTCATTTCCACAGTGCATCAAGGGGACCCCACCCAAAGTCATTCAAGCCATCAGAAGCTTTCCAGAAATTGAGGAGCCTGTCTACCCATTATTGAATCACCCACTCTACGTTATGAAGCACAACAATTACACTAGGATTACAGCAGACAGAGTGAAGGGGGCCAACCAGGACGTCTATCATGTCCTATTCCTTGGTACAGGTACGACACATTCACCAGACTAGCATGTCTCAGTTTGGTGGGCTGTGACGGGTGGGAAATTCCAAGAATTGAGGCCCAGCTGCAGGCTATTTACAGACTACATTAAATATAACTAGTTCCAGGTCTGGTGAGGCATGGAACAAGGTGTGAAGATGAGTCGAGGTAGGGAGGCTTCAAGGGGAAGCTAAATGATCAGGTAAACCGTTCAACAAGGGACAATGCAATGGCATCCACTGGTAGAGAAAGACCATAAGACATAAGGGCAGAATTAGGCCATTTGGCCCATCAAATCAGGCTGTTTTATTATCCCCTTCAACCTTATTCTTTTGACATCTCTCTGTAACCTTTGACGCCTTACTAATCAAGAACCTATCAACCTTCACCTAAATATACCCACTGACTTGGTCTCCCCTGCCGTCTGTGGCAATAACTTCCACAGGTTCACCACCCTTCAGCTTAAAAAAACTCCTCTTCATCTCTATTCAAAAGGGACATCCTTATATTGAGGCTGTGTCCTTGGGTCCTAGACATCCCCACTATTGGAAACCTCCTCTCCATGTCTACTTTATCTAGGCCTTTCAATATTCAGTAAGTTTCAATGAGATCCAGCCTCATTTTTCTAAACTCCAGTGAATACAGGTGTAGAGCCATCAAATATTCTTTATACGTTAACCCATTCATTCCCATGATCATTCTTGTAAACCTCCTGTGAATGAAACAGATATGCTATCTGAGCCATCCTTTCACACAGATGGCAAATTGTTTTTTCCATAAATTGAGAGAGGCAACAAAATATTTACAAGTCATTTTACATACACCACTTGAAAACCAGCATGATTTTAGGTGCAATGGTCACAAATGCTCGAGGAATTTAGCAGGTTAGGCAGCACCCATAGAGAGGAATAAATATTTGACCTTTCAGGCTGAGATCCTTTATAAAGTATGGAAAGGAAGGGTGAAGCAGCCAGAACAAGGTGGTGCTACAAGCTAGCAAATGATAGGTGAGCAGGAAGGTGAGTAGGAGGGAGAGAGGGGGATGAAGTGATAAGCTGGGAGGTGATAGATGGATGAAGTAAAGGGCAGAGGAAAGAATCTGATTGAGGAGAGTGGATCATGAGAGAAAGTGAAGGAGCAGAGAGACCAGGGACAGGTGATAGGCAAGTGAGAAGGTTAAGAGGGGAGTCAAAATGGGAAATGTTAAAAGAGAATGAGTGGGGAGAAATCACCAGAAGTTAGAGAAATTGACATTCATGCTGTCAGGTTAGAGGCTACTCAGACAGAAAATGAGTTGCTCTTCCAACCTGACAGCGGCCTCATCATGGCAGTGGAAGTGGCCATGGACTGACTAAGTAGGTATAGCAGACAACAGGGAACACAAATGGTATGTTGGCCCTTTTTGCTAAAGGATTTGAGTACCAGAGTAGGAATGCCTTACAACAGTTGTGTGGAGTATTGTGTACAGATTCAGCTTCCTATTCACAGAAGGACATACTTGGTTGCTATAGAGGGATTTGCCATACGGATTCCTTGGATGACAGGTCTGCCATACGAGTAACAACCAAGCAGGATAGCGTTGTGAAATGGTGTTGAGGTAGAACATCAGTTATGGCCTTGTGGGATAACAGGTAGACATAGTGGCAAAGAAAGTTGTTTGGCACACTGACCTTCATTAGTCAGGGCACTGAGTGCAGAGTTGGGGAGTTATATTACAGTTACACAAGACACTGGTGAGACCACGCTTGGGAGCATTGTGTACAGTTTTTGTCATCCTGTTGTAGGAAAGATGATACCAAATTAGAAAGAGCGCAGAAGAGATTTACCAGGATGTTGCTTAGATTTGGGGCTCCGAGTTACAAGCTGAAGTTGTGTAGACTGGGTCTTTATTCCCTGTAACACAGGAGAGAGAGGAGCAACCTGATTCGGCTATATAAGATTATAAAGGGCAAAGGCAAGGTGAAAGAGGTCTTTTCCCAGTGATGGGCTAAAAGCAGAGGGGATTGGTTTAAGATTAGAGGTGAGAGATTTAAAAGGGTCATCAGGGGCAGCTTCTTCACACAAAAGGTGATTCATATATGGAATGAGATACCAGAAATAGTGGTCAAAGCTGGGGCATTAGCAACATTTAAAAGCCATCTAGATAAGTTAATGGATAGGAAAAAGTTAGGGCCAAACAGTCTCAGAGGGGACTAGTTCACTGGACAACATAATCAGTACAGACAAGTTGGGTCGGAGGGCTTGTTTCCATGTTGTATGACTCAATGAATGCTTTCATGCTCCTATGCCTTATTTACATAGCTGGTGAATGGGGCAGATGTGAAGGATGCCCTGTAGCCATGATATTTGTATTTTCTTTTCAAGGTAATGGGAAAATCCATAAAGTTCTACTCAACAGCGGGAAGTCCTTCATCATTTCAGAGCTTAGCCCCTTTACGACTGAAGCTCCCGTCTCCACCATGACACTGGACTCGAGCATGGTAATGTTCTGACAGGGAAAGACAAGGGCATTATGCCATTAGCAGTTAGCATAATGCTTTACAGTGTCAACGATAGAAAGACCAAGGTTCAGTTCCTGCTATTGACTGTAAGGAGTTTGTATGCTCTCCCTGTGACTGCGTGGGTACTCTTTGGGTGCTCTGGTTTCCTCCCACATGCCAAACGACATACAGGTTAGGGTTACTGAGTTGTGGGCATGCAAGATTGATGACGGAAGTACGTCGGGCTGCTCCCGGCATAATCACAAAATAAAATACTAATGCAAACGATTCATTTCAATGTTTGATTGCAACAGTTAAGAGAAGTTTGGATGGGAGTGGTATGGAGGACTATGGTCCAGGTGTGGGTTGGTTGGACTGGCATGGACTAGATTGGCCAAAGGACCTGTTTCTGTGCTGAAGTGGTCTATGATACTTCTTGTTTTGATGCATGGTACAGGTGATAAATAAAGCTAATCTTTTTATCTTCAAATAATGAACTGCACTCATCTCCAGGAGGGCACAGGTTGACCCCAGTGCCCTTCCAGTCCTGTACCTTGGCAGCGATTGATGTAAGCTACCTTGTTCCATTTTCCATTTGTCACCTCTGGGACTGCAATAACCAAATGAGTTGAGATTCAAGGAGTTCAACTGAAAGCACGTAACATCAGTGCACAAGTTGCTTCATTTGCTCACATAATCAGTAGTCCTATTCACAGAAGGAACTGTTAGCATCAGCAACAGGGTGTGGAGGATATGCAACACTAACACGGAATGGTTTGATCCCTTTCAGGGCCATCTGTATGTTGGAACACCAGTGGAGATGGTGCGGCTCCCGCTCGCCAACTGTGCAGACTACGGCAGCACATGTGTACAGTGTGTTGCTGCCAGGGACCCATACTGCGGATGGAACAGAACAAGTGGGGAGTGTGTGGCTGTCCCTCGAACCCTCAGTGTTACAGACAGGTACACGTTATTAACAGACCCCTTTTGACTGACCTCATTACAATGCTCCTTGTCCCCACTCTGCCTTGCTCAGGCTCCATTTTCTCCTTTTCCCTCTGCATCACTTCTCTCACTTGGTTGCCATTTCTTCATTGCTGTACAGACCCTAGATCGAAAAAGACATCTTTTAATATCCATAGCTTGATAGGTTCTCATCCACAAACATGATAAACATCAGTCATTTAAAAAGTACACCATAGACACAGGCCCTTCGACCCATCCAGTCCATGCGGAAACCATTTACACTGCCTACTCGCATCAATCTCCACTGGGACTACAGCCCTCCTTCCATTTACCTTCCATGTACCTATCCACATTTTGCTGAAACATTGAAATAGTTTGCATAAACCACTTGTGCTGGCAGTTTGTTGCACACTCAGGACCATCTGAGTGAAGAAGTTCCCCTCATGTTCCCTTCTCAGCTTCCACCCTTAACCCATGACCTCTGATTGTAGTCCTAGCCAACCTCAGTAGAAAAAATCCTGCTGGCATTTACCCTCAATTTTGTATATCTCTATTTACAAACTACTTACAGGTGCTTAATACAGACCGTAATGCAAAACTCCAAACTCTGGAACCCACCCCCACCACGATCCCCGAGGTGTAATAGCATTGTGCTAACTGCTATGCTACCAAGGCATTAGTATAGATGTGGTAAATACATGCTTGCTTTTTCTCCCCCAAGGTTGGATGAGACTAGAACTAAAGTACAGGTTTAGGGTGAACATGAGGGGTAACTTCTTCACTGAGGTGGTGTTGAGGAGAATCAGAGAAGTTTAGATAGTTATGTGGATGGGAGAGGGATAGAGGGATACTGTCAGTGAGGTAGATGGGAATAGGCTAAAGACCAGGTTCAGGTCTTACCCTGGTTTGTCCTGCCAAAATGCAACACCTCACACTTATCTGCATTAATTTCCACCTGAAAATTTTCAGCCCATTTTCCTGGCTGGTCCAGATCCCGCTGCAAGCTTTGATTGTCTTCTTTGCTGTTCACTATGCCCTAAATCTTGGTGTCATCTACAAACTTGCTGATCTTTAATATAGATGATAAACAACAGGCACATCATCAATCCCTGTGGCACATCACTGGTCACAGGCCTCAGTCAGAGAGCCAAAACTATCTACTGTGGCTGCCCCCACAAAGCCAAGGTTGAGTTGAATTAAATACTCCGTTTTTAATTAAATCCTGCAGTTTCTGTACTAGCCTCACACAGGCTCATGGAACATATTGTCAGGCCCTGGGGATTTATCCACCTTAATTTGCCTCAAGACAGCATACACCTCCTCTTGTGTAATCTGTATAAGGCTCACGACCTTGTTGCTGCTTTGCATCATTTCTATAGGCTCTGTTTGTCTCCCAAGTAAATACAGATGCAAAAAATGCATTTAAGATCACTCCATCTCTTTTGACTCCAAACACAGATTACTGTTCTGATCTTCCAGAGGACAAATTTTATCCCTTGCTATCCTTTTTCTGTTAATATATCTGTATAAGCCCTTAGGATTCTCCTTCACCTTGTCTGCTAAAGTAAACTCGCGCCTGCTTTTAGCCCTCCTGATTTCCTTCTGCAGGATTGGCTAGACATTAGCTAGCAAGCACAGAGCCATACTGTCCATCGAAAGTGTAAATAGAACATTCTGGAAATATTGAGCAGGTCAGGCAACAGAACAGAAAAAGTAACTGGGTTTATAATTCAGTTGTAAGTCTCTTTCTCTCTTATCCATTTGTAACAAAGCATCACTGACTTGAAATGTTAACCCAGTTTCTTTTACTGAGTGGCCTGCTGAAATTTTCCAGTATTTTCTGTTGTTAATTCAGACTTTCAACATTTTTGCAGATTTAAAAATATTTTTGGAACACTACCAGGGTCAGAGACAGAGTGATGCTCCATCTATACTGGACAAACACACACTCCTGGGTTCAGACACAGACTGAAGGTCCCTTCATACTGTCCTGCCACACACTCTCAAGGCAGGTACACGCTTGATTTTCTCAGCTCAACTTTCCTAGACACAGTGAAGGGTCATAACAGCCTTACCCCAAGTACAGAGCTAATAAATATCACAAAGACATGGGAATGTTATTATCTATGTTTATCAGTGTGGTTTGTTCTTTTTGCAGTGATGTTGTCCAGAACATCGATCAGCTCAATGTGTCTGTTTGCGATGGTGCATCAGGTAATTTCCATCAGTCTGTCATCTACTACAACATCACAGCCCCTGGTTCCCATTCCCCAGCACACCAGGCCAGTTTTCAATGGGTTACCTTGGATTATCCAATTCCATGGGACATTACAAGTTAAGCCTTCATACATCTGCTAACAAGAGTCCTTGGTATTGGAGACAAAGCTCTTGCAAAGATAGAAGATTGGCTGCCTGGCAGAAGTCAGGGAGTGGGGGGATAAAGGAAGCCTTTTCAGCACAGCTACCACCGATTTGTGGAGTTTGCAGTTCCACAGGGGACTGCAGATTTTCATGTCCAACACACACACAAAATGCTGGAGGTACTCATCAGATCCAGCTGCAACTATGGAGGGGAATAAACAATCGATGCTTTGGGCTGGGACCCGACATTAGGAACAAATACCTCATTGTGTGGAAAGCGGCCAGTGAGTGAGTGGGCCTGTGAAGGAGTGGAGATTTGAGGCTTAGATTCTGGCAGTTTTGGCAGTTGGACTGTACAATCAAGTCAATCAAGATTTGAATAGCTCAGCAGAAAGCCGCTGATTAGACAATCAAGATTTGAATAGCTCAGACTCAGCAGAAAGCAGCTGATTGGGCAGTCGAGGTCAGGTGACCAAGCAGTTTGAAAAGCTCAAACAAATAAATAGAGGGTTACCTCAAGCAGAGCGGCCTGTGGAAAGTGGCCAGTGAGTGGGCAGGCGGGCGGGCCAGTGAAGGAGTGGAGATTTGAAGCTTTGACTCGAGGGGCTTCGATGAGAAGAGGCTGAGGACGAGCTTCACTCCAAGTGAGGTAAGGCCGGGTAAGTTCCTTTCAAAGGAGAAAGTTTCAAAAGTTGAGGCAAGTATTGGGTAGGTCATGGCAGCTGAGATTGGCCCCGTGGTTTGTTCATCCTGCAGCATGTGAGAAATCAGGGATACTTCCAGTGTCCCTGACCACTATGTGTGCAGGAAGTGTGTCCAACTGCAGCTTCTGAGCGTCTGGAGCTACGATTGGATTCGCACTGGAGCATCGGCGATGCTGAGAAAGTCGTGGCTAGCACATTCAGTGAGTTGGCCACACCGCAGGTAAAGGCTGCACAGGCAGAAAGGGAAGGGGTGGCCACTAGACAGTGTAGCAGTAGGCAGGTAGTGCAGGAGTCCCCTGGGGTCATCTCCCTCCTAAACAGATATACTGTTTTGGATACTGTTGGGGGAGATGTCTCATCAGGGGAAGGCAGCAGCAGCCGAGTTCATTACACCATGGGTGGCTCTGCGGCACAGGAGGGAAGGAAAAGGAGTGGGAGAGCTATAGTGATAGGGGATTTGATTGTAAGGGGAATAGATAGGCGTTTCTGCGGCTGCAAACAAGACTCCAGGATGGTATGTTGCCTCCCTGGTGCAAGGGTCAAGGATGTCTCTGAGCGGCTGCAGGACATTCTGGAATGGGAGGGTGAACAGCCAGTGGTCGTGGTGCACATAGGTACCAACGATATAGGTAAAAAATGGGATGAGGTCCTACAAGGTGAATTTAGGGAGTTAGGAGATAAACTAAAAAGTAGGACCACAAAGGTAATAATCTCTGGATTACTACCAGTGCCACGTGCTAGTCAGAGTAGAAATAGGAGGATATTTCAGATGAATACATGGCTTGAAAACTAGTGCAAGGGGGAGGGATTCAAATTTCTGGGGCATTGGAACCAGTTCTGGGGGAGGTGGGACTGGTATAAACAGGACAGTCTGCACCTGGGCTGGACTGGAACCTATGTCCTAGGGGGAGCGTTTGCTACCGCTGTTTAGCAGGTTTTAAACTAATGTGGCAGGGGGATGGGAACAAGTGCAAGGAGACAGAGGGGTGTAAACTGAGGGTAGAAGCAAAAAGTAGTAAGGTGAAAAGTAAAAGTGGCAGGCAGGCAAATCCAGGGCAAAAAGAGCCACTTTTCAACATAATTGTATAAGGGCTAAGAGTGTTGTTAAAACAAGCCTGAAGGCTTTGTGTGTCAATGCGAGGAGCATTCGTAACAAGGTGGATGAATTGAATGTGCAGATAGTTATTAACGAATATGATATAGTTGGGATCACAGAGACATGGCTCCAGGGTGACCAAGGATGGGAGCTCAACATCCAGGGATATTCAATATTCAGGAGGAATAGACAGGAAAGAAAAGGAGGTGGGGTAGCACTGCTGGTTAGAGAGGAGATTAACGCAATAGAAAGGAAGGACATTAGCCTGGAGGATGTGGAATCGATATGGGTAGAGCTGCATAACACCAAGAGGCAGAAAACGCTGGTGGGAGTTGTGTACAGGCCAACTAACAGTAGTAGTGAGGTTGGGGATGGCATTAAACAGGAAATTAGAAATACGTGCATTAAAGGAACAGTAGTTATAATGGGTGACTTCAAGCTACATATAGATTGGGTGAACCAAATTGGTAAGGGTGCTGAGGAAGAGGATTTCTTGGAATATATGCAGGATGGTTTTCTGAACCAACAAGTCAAGGAACCAACTAGAGAGCAGGCCATTCTAGATTGGGTATTGAGCAATGAGGAAGGGTTAGTTAGCAATCTTGTCATGTGAGGCCCCTTGGGTAAGAGTGACCATAATATGGTGGTATTCTTCATTAAAATGGAGAGTGACATAGTTAATTCAGAAATAAAAGTTCTGAACTTAAAAGAAGGGTAACTTTGAAGGTATGAGACGTGAATTAGCTAAGATAGACTGGCAAATTATACTTGACGGTGGATATGCAATGACAAGCATTTAAAGATCTCATGGATGAACTACAACAATTGTTCATCCCAGTTTGGCAAAAGAATAAACCAGGGAAGGTAGTGCACCCGTGGCTGACAAGGGAAATTAGGGATAGCATCAAGTCCAAAGAAGAAACATATAAATTAGCAAAAAAAAAAGCGGCACACCCAAGGACTGGGAGAAATTCAGAGACCAGCAGAGGAGGACAAAGGGCTTAATTAGGAAAGGGAAAAAAAATTGAGAGAAAGCTGGCACAGAACATAAAAACTGACTGTAAAAGCTTTTATAGATATGTGAAAAGAAAAAGATTGGTGAAGACAAATGTAGGTCCTTTACAGTCAGAAACAGGTGAATTGATCATAGGGAACAAAGACATGGCAGACCAATTGAATAACTACTTTGGTTCTGTCTTCACTAAGGAGGACATAAAATAATCTTCCGGAAATAGTAAGGGACCGAGGGTCCAGTGAGATGGAGGAACTGAGGGAAATACATGTTAGTAGGGAAGTGGTGTTAGGTAAATTGAAGGGATTAAAGGCAGATAAATCCCCAGGGCCAGATGGTCTGCATCCCTGAGTGCTTAAGGAAGTAGCCCAAGAAATAGTGGATGCACTGGTGATAATTTTTCAAAACTCCTTAGATTCTGGATTAGTTCCTGAGGATTGGAGGGTGGCTAATGTAACCCCACTTTTTAAAAAAGGAGGGAGAGAGAAACCAGGGAATTATAGACCGGTTAGTCTGACATCTGTGGTGGGGAAAATGCTAGTCGGTTATCAAAGATGTGATAACAGCACATTTGGAAAGAGGTGAAATCATTGGACAAAGTCAACATGGATTTGTGAAAGGAAAATCATGTCTGACGAATCTTATAGAATTTTTTGAAGATGTAACTAGTAGAGTGGATAGGGGAGAGCCAGTGGATGTGGTATATTTAGATTTTCAAAAGGCTTGTGACAAGGTCCCACACAAGAGATTAGTGTGCAAACAAAGCAAACGGTATTGGGGGTCTGGTATTGATGTGGATAGAGAATTGGTTGGCAGACAGGAAGCAAAGAGTGGGAGTAAACAGGACCTTTTCAGAATGGCAGGCAGTGACTAGTAGGGTTCTGCAAGGCTTAGTGCTGGGACCCCAGTTGTTTACAATATATATTAATGATTTAGACAAGGGAGTTAAATGCAGCATCTCCAAGTTTGCGGATGACACGAAGCTGAGTGGCAGTGTTAGCTGTGAGGAGGATGCTAACAGGATGCAGGGTGACTTGGATAGGTTAGGTGAGTGGGCAAATTCATGGCAGATGCAATTTAATGTGGATAAATGTGAGGTTATCAACTTTGGTTGCAAGAACAGGAAAACAGATTATTATCTGAACGGTGGCCGATTAGGAAAAGGGGAGATGCAACGAGACCTGTGTGTCACTGTACACCAGTCATTGAAGGTGGGCATGCAGGTACAGCAGGCGGTGAAAAAGGCAAATGGTATGTTGGCATTCATAGCAAAAGGATTTGAGTACAGGAGCAGGGAGGTTCTACTGCAGTTGTACAAGGCCTTGGTGAGACTGCACTTAGAATATTGTGTGCAGTTTTGGTCCCCTAATCTGAGGAAAGACATTCTTGCCATAGAGGGAGTACAGAGAAGGTTCACCAGATTGATTCCTGGGATGGCAGGACTTTCATATGAAGAAAGACTGGATTGACTGGGCTTATACTCACTGGAATTTCGAAGATTGAGGGGGGATCTTATTGAAATGTATAAAATTCTAAAGGGATTGGACAGGCTAGATGCAGGAAGATTGTTTCCGATATTGGGGAAGTCCAGAACGAAGGGTCACAATGGCCCTTGTGGCTAAAGGGATCAGGGGGTATGGAGAGAAAGCAGGTACAGGGTTCTGAGTTGGAAGATCAGCCATGATCATACTGAATGGCAGTGCAGGCTCAAAGGGCCGAATGGCCTACTCCTGCACCTTATTTTCTATGTTTCTATGAAGCTCCCTATCAATGGACCAGGAAGGAAAGGGTTAACACAAACATTGGTTGGCTATATGTCTGTACTCACTGACATTTAGAAGAATGAGGGATGATCTCATTGAAACCTACCTAATATTGAAAGGCCCAGTTAGAGTGCATGTGTAGAGGCCGTTTCCAATAGTGGGAGAATAGTGGGCACAGCCACAGAATAGAGGAACGTCCCTTTAAGACAGAGATGAGGAGGAATTTCTTTAGCCAGAGGTGGTGAATCTGTGGAATTCATTGCCACAGATGGCTGGGGAGGTCAAGTCATTTGGTATATTTAAAGCAGAGGTTGATAGATTACTGATTAGACAGGCCTCAGGGTTTATGGAGCAAGGGCAGGAGAATGCGTGAGGGATTATAAATTGCCCATGATCGAATGATGGAGCAGAACCAATGGGCCAGATGAACCAATGGCCAGCTGGTCTTATGGTCTTAAAACATAGCCCAGAACTGGAATATCAGCCAGTGCTTTGTGATGCAGAGGAACTCTGTCCTGAGAGTGTGTTCCCCAAGAGGTATGGGGGTGCAAACGATCGTGATTTTTGATTCTTTATTATCCCCTCCCAATATTCTTGTCTACTGTTGTGCAACAATGTGCAGTAATTGAGAGGAAAAGGGTGGGGGGGGGGGAAAAAGAGGAAATATTGTTGACCATGCAGTACAGGATTTTAATTGCCTTTCTCTCCTTGCCTCTGGCAGATGTGGTGGTGTTGAGTGAGGAGCCCACAGAACTGATCATCAGTTCGGGAGCGTACCTCTACCTGCCTTGCCCAGTGAAGTCATACCACGCAGTCTATACATGGAGCTATAACAAGGATAAGTTTACATGCACCATCAAGGATGGGTCCTGCCCGCTGATGTTCAATGCGGAGGTCCCCGTGAGAAAGGGGCTCTTCAAGTGCACAGCCATTGAAGATGGGCTGCGGGAGGAACTTGCTGCCTATAAAGTCACGCTGAATAATGGGAGCACATTGGGGCTGGAGTGCACAGCTTTCATTCTCATTCTTACTGTGCTGTGCTACTTGCTGTAGAGTGGCAGAAGTTACAGTGTACCAGAACCTTATTTTGAATGTATGCTCTTTCACCCTGGGGAATGAAGTTGGCTTCTTGTCCAAAATTAAATTTAGTTTGAATGCATCAGCTGCAATCTATCTCTCCAATACGTGGCCATTTCAAACACTCCTATCCCCATTTCCTGCCCAGACACCAGACTCTCCCAGTGTCTGATCAAAGGCCACTGCTGCCCACCGCCTCTCCACTGTGAAGCTGAATGGTTGAGACATGCCCAGACTCAGTCATAGGCATCAGTGGACTCCATCCTCCCCTGCACCAGCTCCATTCAGGCTGACCCCTTACTTAGGGAGTGGTGTTGATGACTCATGGGGAATCAGGGCTGGGGAATTGGTATTGGTTTATTATAGTTACATGTATCAAGCTAGAGTGTAAAGCTTGTCATCCATACTGTTCATATAGATCTAATCAGTACACAGATAGAACAGCATTAAACAATAACAATGCTGATAAGTGTAACAGCGCAGAGAAAGTGCAGGCAAACAATAAGCTGCAAGATGTTCATAAGGAATAGATTGTGAGGTCAAAGTCCATCTGGACATTCTCTCTTCTCCCCTCTCATGCCTGAAAGCATGGTGTAATGGTAAACTGCTGAGGTGTGGGAGTGAAAACAATATTCTGCAGAAAATTAAGAGAAGCATTAGCCTAAATCTAACCTTTATTGGCCCTGCCCTGGGAGGGTGTGATGGGACAATGTAGTAGGAACTTAATTCCTTATCTGACCCATACTGCCTTTGCCTCAGGAGCACTGATGGGGCGGTATAGAATGAATTTTATCAACTGGAGTGTACAGTAATTGCTTTTAAAGAGTGTTGCTGAGACAATGTAGTGAGAAATTTAAAGTCAAATTAATTCAGTTGTGTCCATGCTTGTTTTATGCCAAAAGCTGCATAGTAACAAGCAGGAAATTTGTATCTTCTCAAGGAAATCATTTGAAATCTACTCTACCCACTGTCATCTGTGCATGTGGGACACAGAAAGATCTCAGAATATAATCCCTCAAGAACTCCTCCACACTTGAGGAACTTGTAGCTTCTGAGGTGACAGGGGAGTGTTGCAAGGAATTCAGTCAGTAGCAGAGTGTGCTCTGATAACCAGCAGTATCACAGGGATGCTGATGACATGCAACAACAGGTTTCCCTATTCCTTGCGTTTCAGGTTTGACATACTTCTCACTGGTTCAGCAGCCCTGATTCGAGCCCTGTACTACACTGCCTATACAGGCCTATTCCATCAAAGGCTTTCTGAATGGATTTTTGAACTGGGGAGAAAGACAGAGGGATTTTCTGATTGGTTGGTGTGTTACACAGGAGTCAGTGTTGGAACCGCATTTTTTCATCTCACAAATCAGCGATTTGGATGGAATTGAAGGCTTTGTGGTCAATGTAGTGGATGGGGCAGGTAGAGTTGAGTAAGCAGGGACTCTTCAGAAAGACATAAATTTGGAGAACGAGCAAAGATGGAAAAGTGTCAGGTAATGCATGGTCATGCACTGGTAGACAGAATAAAGGCATGGGCTATTTCTAAACAAGAGCAAATTCAGAAATCAGAGGTGCAGAGGGATTTATGAGTCCTTGTGAACGATTCCCTAAAGGTTAACTTGCAGATTGAGTCAGTGATAAGGAAGGCAAATGCAATGTTTTCATTCATTTCAAGAGGAGTAGAAAATAAAAGCAAGGATGTAATGCTGAGGCTGTATAAGGCAATGGTCAGACTGCACTTAGAATGTGAGCAGTTTTGGGTCTTGTTCACTATTAGTCAGGGCACTAAAGGTTATGGAGAGAAGGCAGAAGAATGAGGTTGAGAGGAATAATAAAACAGCCATGATGGAATGGCAAAGCAAACTAAATGGGCCAAATGGCCCAATTCTGCCCCTATGCCTTATGGTCCCATTGAATTCTGAATGAAGTTGCTTTCTCTGAGACAAGGACCCACGGTCTCAGTATCATTCAGGGAATGCAATGATTGAGAAGCAGTGAACAAGCAGCGGTATTCCATTTGGTTCCAGTTTATTGGGATGCACATATGCCTGATTCCTGGGGACAGCATGTATCAGAGTACTACAGTACAGTTTCAGGCCCTTCAGCCCATCTAGTCTGTGTCAAACAGTTTTCTGCACAGTCCCATCGATCAGCCCTCCGTATCCCTTCTGTAAATTATCCAAACTTCTCTTAAATATAACATTGAATCCTCATCTACCACTTTTGCTAGCAGCTTGTTTCATATTCACACAACCCTATGAGTGAAGGTTTCTTTATAACTCAAGTGCCAATAACATCCTTGAAAAATTTCCCTGCACTCTTTCATTTTTAATTACATCTTTCCTGTAGGTAGGTGACCAGAACTGCACATAGTACTCCATATTCTCCCTCACCAAGGTCTTATATAATTTCAACATAACATTCCAACTCCTGTACACTGCCCTGATTTTTGAAGGTCAATGTGCCAAAAGCTCTCTTTATACTATCTACCTGTGATGCCACTTACAAAGAATAATGTATTTGTATTCCCAGGTCACTTTGTTCAACCACGCAGCTCAGTGCCCTGTCATTTGCTGTAAGTCCTACCCTGGTTTGTCCTCCCAAAATGTAATATCTCACACTTGTCTGCATTAAAACCATTTGCCATTTTTTGGCCCATTTTTCCATCCAGTCCAGATCGCACAAACTTTGATAGCCTTCCTCATTGTCCATTACATCCCCAATCTTGGTGTCATCCACAAATTTACTGATCCAGTTTGTAAAATTATCACCCAAGTCCTTAATATGATAAACAACAGCAGACCCAGCACCGAATCCTGCAGCATACCATTAGTCACAGACCTCCAGTTAGAGGGACAACCATTACTACCCTTACTAAGCCAATGTTGAATCCAGTTGACCATTTTATCCTGAAAGCCAAGCAACTTATCCTTTTGGACCAGCCTTCCAGGTGGGACTTTGTCAAGGGCATTTTTCAAAGCGCCTTTATAGTCATGAGTCCTACAATTTTTTTTTAAAAGAACACCACTAGCCAAGTATGGAATACTCTCATTGAGAACAGTACATACCTACACAGTGCCATGGCATGTAAAGCAATTAATGCTCTACTAACAAGGATCAGAGTGCCAGGTTTGCCAACTTTTCAAAACATTCTTTATCTCATCCATTGCCCATTTTGGTAAACAAAGTACCTTGTTAGACCACTTCCGAAAGCATTAAGTACCAATCACACATCATACACTACAACTTGTGCTCATATTGTACCTAAAAAAGCAATCCTTAAAGAAAAAACTGTAATTGTAAGGTACACCATCAGATAAAATTTTACCAGCACTGGGAGTGAATGGGGGTCGATGTTATACTTCATGCTCAGATAAACTCTTCTATCTATTCCAGTCAAGCCAAATGGTATCTGGGAACTGAGCAAGAACCAGCTTCAGACAGGGATGGAGGTGTACAGAAATATTACATTCCAATAAAGGAATTGAGTTACCCACTGCATGACTCAACCACCCTTTTGGTGCAGTTCCATCCAAGATGCCTTCCTTTGCTTTCCATTATACACAGCTAGTATCCTGCAGGCAAGATTCATGATGCTTAAAGCAGTAACTTTGGCCTTTATGTAACTTGTCCATGAATGTGTGGCCCAAGAAATTAAAAACCATATTTCCCCATTAAAAATGCCTTGCACTGCAAAGATGCTTAAGTATTTTAAAATAGCATTTTATAAGTCTATTTGCAGATCTATGATCACAACATCAGGTCCAATCAAACGAAAATGTTTTAATAAACAAGTTAACTGGTCTATGTAAAATGTAGTTCACTTTTCTTTCCTTATCCAAGACTGGGTGTGTTAAATGGGGCAAACATTCAATGTGTGCTGCTATAATGAATCCATTGCTAATTACCTTCAACATAGCAAAGCATCTCACGGTGGTACATTAGGATTGTAAATATAATTTTAAGTCTTACCGCAATGAGTAAACATATGGTAAAATACTTAGATCTTTTGAATCTTAGAATTTTTGGATAGAGAGGCAGAATGGACAGCGTTCAGTGTAACCAAAATCAAGGGACAGAGTGGAGGGTCTTGTGTGTACGCACAAACACGGAGGGGAACGGGAAACCTACACACATGCAGGTGGGTACTTACAGAGGGGTGTGTTACAGTACCTGCACGCACACAGAAGGGAGGGTACTCGTCAAGAGAGAGGGTGAGGTGAAGTGAGACGAGGCGGGTTAGGATGCACTGAGAGAAGAAGGGCGAGGGGAGGGAGGAGGGCTGATGTTAGGTTAAAGGGGGGAGCAAGGTGGGATATGGAAAACCTTCGACGACGTGCGGAGATGGGACGAAACAGAATCGCGAGCACGGACCGTCCCGCGTGCAACCCTCGCGGGCTAACGTCACGTGGGAGCTGGGAGCGCGGAGCCACAACGGCAATCCCGCGCACGCGCACTTCTCTCACCCGTCACCGACCGCTACATGGCGGTCGCCGTCCCGTTGGCTCCTCTAATTCTTCCTTCACCCGATTTTATTTTTGCAACAAGATACGTCACAGGAGGAACGTGAGCACGTGACAACCCGTACCCGCTGCCGAAGGCTGTACTGGGAACCGGCTGACAGCACACGGGCTAAGAATCGGGAGGTGCTGTGATGGCGTCAAATTGACCTCTCCGTTGCTGTAACACCATAGAACTACATTGCCCAGTGACCCTCGCGAAATTTAGCGGCTCCTCCCCTCTCTATAATCCGACTGCTGGGCGTGAAATGGCTGAGATTACAAGAATCCGCCCCCTGCGCAGCACCCATTTATTTTTGTAAATGGAGTTTGCTGCCGCTGCTCATTGGTCAATTGAGCGTGTTCATGGTTGTGACGTCAACATGCACGCCGATTGGCCTCAATCGACGGTTTATCCCGCCTACCTCTTTCTAAATGGCTGATTCCGAGCCCGCGGGCTGTGATAGACAGGGCCGGCGGGCTCCGGCAAGGACCGGCGGGAGGCGCGGCGAAGGCTGGAAACAGGGACGGGTTGTGAGGTGACTTTGGGGTGGATGGTGGCGCCTAGGGGGAAGGAGGGGCTAGGATAGGAGGTACTGACTGATTTATGCGCTGTGGGCAACGATGGGAGGGCCGGATAGTGGTGAAAGGGAGCGTCGGACAGTGGGATATGGAAAACGAATAGAGAGGTGAGGAGGGACGGATGGTGGGAGAATGCGTTGAGGTTTCTGCGGAAAAGGGGAGTTAGTTTCATCTTCCGATCATCTCCACCAGTGAAAGTTAACTGGTAGACTGGTGACGGGATGACTTGTAGTTCTCTCAACAGAAAGGATGGATTGAGTTAATACTAGTGCGTCATGCGGATAATATGCAAAGCTTTTGCGGGTTGACATAAATCTGTCGGTGCAAAAGCAGGAGCTGACACACATTTGTTCAGTTAATCTATCTAACTAGATTGAATTAATTGCGGATGTGCGTTTGCTGGGAGTATTTTATTTAGTTTACTTAGTAATGGATCTAACAAAGTTGGAAATAGTTCTGGAGCAGTGCTGGAGGAGCTGAGTATCACGTGGTGAGTGCAAAAGTGGTTGGGATGATCAGGGAGGTAAGGTGCTGGGAGTGAAGACGCAGACTAGTGAAGTAAGAAAGACTTCAAATGAAAAGTTATGGTGTTTAGTCTTTGTAGAGAACAGATCTAAACTTGCAAAATGCACAAAATTCTGGAGGAACTCAGCAGGCCAGGTAGCGTCCATGGAAACGAGCATAGTCAACATTTTGAGCTGAGACCCTTCATCAGGACTGAAGAAAAAAAGATGAGGAGTCAGTTACAAGTGGGGGGTGCAGAGAGAAGAAAAAAACACGAGGTGATGGGTGAAACCGCAAGGGGGAAAGGGGTTAAGTAAAGAACTGGGAAGTTGCTTGGTGAAAGAGAGGGGGCCGGAGAAGGGGAAATCTAATAGAAGAGGACAGAAAGCCATTGAAGAAGGAAAAGGAGAAGGGGCACCAGAGGGACTTGATGGGTAGACAAGGAGATAAGGTGAGAGAGGAAAAATGAAGGGGGGTACATTACCAGAAGTTAGAGAAATCAATGTTCCTACCATCAGGTTTAAGTTACCCAAATGGAATAGAAGGTGTTGCTCCACCAGCCTGAGTGTGGCTCATTGTGACAGTAGAGAAGGCCATTGATTGACATGGCAGAGTAGGAGAGGGAAGTGGAATTAAAATGGGCAGCAGCTGACACGTAGGTGCTTGGTGAAGTGACCTCCAAATCTACATTGGCTCTCACAGGTATACAGGAGGCCACATTGGGAGCACCGGATACAGCAGATGATTCCAACAGACTCATAGGTGAAGTGTCACCTCACCTGGAAAGACTGTTTGGGGCCCTGAATGGTAGTGAGGAGGGAGGTGTGGCATTTGTGCCACTTGCAATGATAAGTGCCAGGACAGAGATCAGTGGGGAGAAACGAATGGACAAAGGAGTTGAATAGGGAGAGATCCCTGTGGAAAGCAGAATGTGGATGGGGGGGAGGGAAAGATGTGCTTGGTGGTGGGATCCTGTTGGAATTGGGAGAAGTTCTCGAGAATTGTGGAGGCTGGTGGGGTGGGGGGGTGTGGTAGGTGAGGTCAAGAGGAACCTTATCCCTGGTGGGGTGGCGGGAGTTTAGGGTAAGGGCAGACATGGGAAATGGAAGAGATACCGTGGAGGACAGCATTGAGAATGGAAGACTTTTTTTTGAAGGGGGAGGGCATCTCCTTAGTTCTGGAATGAAAAGTGTCATCCTGAGAGCAGATGCAGCTGAGTTGGATGAATTGAGAGAAGGGGATGGCATTTTTCTTTCTTCACTGGCCTTTTGTCCTCTGCTGTTAGATTCTCCCTTCTCCATCCCTGTACCTCTTTCACCAATCAACTTCCAGTTCTTTACTTCACCCCTTCTTTCTCCCCCACTGGTTTCACCATCACCTCGTGTTTCTTCCTCCCCTCCCCCACCTTCGAACTTTGACTCATCTTTTTTTCTTGTCCTGATGAAGGGTCTCAGCACAAAACATGGACTATATTCTTTTCTGTAGATGCTGCCTGATTAGCTGAATTCCATTAGCATTTTATGTGTTGATTGAATTTCCAGCATCTGCACATTTTCTCTTGTTTGAGATCCAAACTTGCATCCCTTTCTCTGTTCCTACCCTAGCATATCCCTTGAATGGGCTTTGATTGCACATTATGGAGATTCCTTATTGTTTGAGTTGCCAGGTTGGTGTGGGTCAGTCTGCGATGCCCAAATGTTAACATCTATCAGCTGAATGGAGGTTTGTTTACCTGCAGGAGACTCCAGGTTGTCATAGCCAGGAGCAAAGATGCCAGTTAATAGTGCCTGGACCAACCTGACGACGGCAGAGAAGGTGATATTGGCTGTTGGCCTTCCAGCTGGTGCTGTTGCAATGTACATATTGTACAGGAGATACAGAGAGAGTCGGGGTAAGAGTGGCAGCTCTGTGGACCTCTGTTCAAGCAGTTCCTCTGTCTTGATTATATTTCTTCTCAGTTTACTGTGGTCCAAGGGTTAGGAGCAGCAATGTGAATCCCTGAACTGCCTTTGCCATTCAGTGTGATGGTGGCCTCAGAAGTACTCTCCCCACATCCATCAACTCCCTTGTCGTTCACGGGTCTGTTGGACTCATCTTGGATATATTCAATGGCTCCAACTCCACAGTTTCCTGGGATAAAAAGTTCCAAAGACTTGTGAAATTCTGACAGAAGAAATTGAACCTTAACTCAATTCTGAAACTGTGCCCCAATTCCAAATATCCCCACTAAGCAAAATATCCTCTCCTATCAATCTGTTGTCATTCTCCTTGGTCCTCTCCACAATTTGCTGGCCTAGCAAACTAGGCATTTGTGCAGTCGTCCAAGTTATTTAAATAAATTATAAAAATCTGATGCCTGAACAGTAATTGATGTGCCGCAGTACAAGTTCCAGCGATCTATTTGTGCATACTCTGATTCCTTTTGGCAGCTACTGTTCTGTCTGTGCAAATGTGTTGCCTCCTACAGGTTCAAAATCAAGTTTATTATTAATAACTTTGAAATTTGTTGTTTTGCAGCAGCAATACGGTGCAAGATATAAAAATAATGCTCTAAGTTACAAAATCAAATATATAGGCAAATAATAGGGTATTCTTCATGGACCATTCAGAAATCTGATGGTGGAGGGGAAGAAACTGTTCCTAAGTCATTGAGTGTGTGTCTTGGGCTCCTGTTTCTCTTCCCCAATGGTAGTGCAAAGCGGACATGGATGGTGAGAGTACTTTGTGATTGATGTTGCCATTTTGAAGCACAGCCACTTGAAGATATCCTTGACAGTAAGGAATGAGAGTTAGGTTTAATATCACTGGAAATTTTTTTTTGGCAGTAGAGCTTTGCAAAACATAACAATGAAACTATTATAATTTTTACTTTGAAACTATAAATTACAATGAGAAGTATATGAAGTTGTTTGTGCTTGTAATGGAGCTGGCTGAGTGGTTGCAAAACTGTGATTGTCCTATTAGTCCCAGATTGGCCTGTTATCTCTCTTACCAGTTTCTATCTGTGTAGTTCTCCAAGTGCCTTTTATATGTTATTACACTTGCCTTGGCCTCTTCCTTTGGAAGTTCGTTCTATATACTCACCACCTTTTTTATGGTTTAAGTTGCCCCTCAGCTCTCCTTTAATCTTTCCCCTCTCACTTTAAAGCTTTGCCCTCGTGTTTTAAACTTTTCCATCCTGGGAGAAAAAGACTTTTCATCTTATCACTGCCCATCACGAGTTTGTAAACCTCTGTGATTATTCCCTCAGCCTTCTATGCTCTAAAGATAAAAGCCCCAGACCTTACTTTACCATGCCTCCCAGTCCCAGTAACAACTTCAGATCTTCATACATCTGCTCTCAACTTTCTCCCTCCCCTCTTGATGTTTCCCAATGAGTGGCAGAGTCCAGAATGTGCAGCAGTTTTCCAAATACCTCTCAATAATGTGGGTTAGAGCACCACGTGGAATTCAGTTGTCATGGTAACAAGCCTTTATTCAGTTGATACAAGCATGCAGATGAGGGTCTGAAGTTCACTCAGAGCTGAGCCATACTGTTTTTGTTACAAGCTGTATGAGACACAGTGATTGACGACCAGCAGGATTTGACCAGGTCAGTTTGCACAGTAGTGTAGTGGTTAGCATAACGCTTCACAGGGCTAGTGACGGGGTTAAAACTCCAATGCTCTCTGTAGGGAGTTCCTACTTTCTCCCTGAGACTGTGGGTTTTCTCCCAACTTCCAAATGCCTATGGATTAGAAAGTGTTGGTAAGTTGTTGGGGCTAGAAGCATGGCAACACCTGCTGTTTGCCCCCAGCACATCCGTGGACTGTTGCCATTGATACAAAAACATGTCATTGTATATTTCAAAATGCTTTTTTAAAAATAAAGCTAATCTGTAAATCTTTCTTTAACTTCAACTTTGATTGTTGCCCATGAACTTGCTTCTACTGACCTTGCAGCTGGTGTTCTGATGGTTGTGAATTAATTGCGAGTAGTGCGCAGCTCAGTTGTATACCACTTTGTCAGAGCAGCTTTCCTGCATAACTCTGCTGTATTGTTTCCGCTCCAGATGAGCACTTCGTGTTGGTCAGTGACAATCAGATAGCCGTGGACATGAAAGTTCCCGGTGATAGCATGAAGGCCATAGTAGGGCAGCAGGAGTCCACTATTAAACAGGTGAGAATGAATCTCCACTTCATTCAACTCTTATTTATAGCTTTTGTATTGAAGCAGAGAAGTAGCCATGCATTCACTGGGCCTATCTTATTGTTACATGATTGCAGTGCTACAGTAAATATCCTGCATTTATCTGTGTAGTTGTAAGCCTGCTCAGAGCTTTGGCTGGGTGTCTGAAAGCAGTAGTCACAAACCTGCCAACAGTTTCTGGATCTGTCTATATGCTTCACCATGGGGGATCCAGGGTAGATCTGGCAGAGATCTGTGACCTCTTTGTTTCAGAATCAGGTCGAATGTACTGACATATGTCATGAAATTTGTTTTTGTGGCAGCAGTACATTCCTATAGATAAAAAAAATTACTATGGCAATAAGAATAAACAATACAAAAACAATGGGGTAGTGTTCATAGACCATTCAGAAATCTGATGGCAGAGGGAAAGAAGTTATTCCTAAAATGTTGAGTGTGTGTCTTCAGGCTCCTGTACCACCTCATTGATTGTAGCAATGAGAAGAGGGCATGTCCTGAGTGAAAGGGGTCCTTAAGGATGGAAGCTGCCTTTTTGAGGCATCGCCTTTTGAACATATCCTCAATGGTGAGAAAACTAATTCCTTTGATGAAGCTGGCTGGGTCAACAGCCCTCTTCAGCTTTTTCCAAATCTGCCTCCAGACACCGGCCAGAATGCTGTCCATCTGGAGGATCTGGGGAAATTTATTATAGTCTTTGGTGATGTTCCATAGGTTGAAATGGCCTTCATTATGGTAAGAAAATACGATGTGACTGTAGTAAGTGTGGTATGATCGGTGTGATGGATGGGAGGATGGGAGCAGCTCTAGAGAGAGAAGTTTGTTCATTATTCTGCTAAACCTTTCTCTCACCTTTCACTTCTCCACCAGCTGCTAAAGGAGACGGGTGCCCGCATTGAAATTAAGGATAGCAAGAAGACTGATGGTGAGGGTGGGGTTGCAGAGAGTCTGCTCACTATCATCGGGTCACCATTGCAGGTGTGCAAGGCCAAAGTTGCCATCCACCAGCTTCTGGCCGAAAATGTGAGAATCACCGAGGAGCTGTGTGTTCCCCAGCGAGCAGTGGGACGTATTATAGGTAATTGACTTCTGTACCTAATGTACCCAAGCTGATCAGAATGCCAGATCCAAGCAATCAGGATACAAACTGGTCCTGGTTAATCCACTGTCACCAGCACTGAAGGAGCAGATGGTAAAATTCAGATAATCTGTCACACTGGCAGCTTTGGTGTCAGGTTAGCAGATGTTCTGGACTATTGGATATTACATAACGTCATAGAGCACTACAACACAGAAACAGGCCCTTTGACCCATCTAGTCCATGCCGACCCATTATTTTGTCTAGTCCCATTGACCTGCATTTATACCATAACCCTCCAAACCTCTTCCATCCATGTACTTAACCAAACGCCTCCTAAAGGTTGCAATCAAACCAACATCCACCAATTCTGCTGGCAGCTCATTCCACACTCACACCACTCTCTGAGTGATGAAGTTCCCCCTCTGGTTCTCCTTAAATATTTCATCTCTCACTCTTAACCTATGATTTTTTTTGTTTCATCCAACCTGAGGGGAAAAATTCTGCTTGCATTTATCCTATCTATATGCCTCCTGATTTTGTATAACTCTTATCGAATCTCTCCTCATTTTTCTGTGTCCTGGGGAATAAAGTCTTAAACTATTTAACTTTCCCTGTAACTCGGGTCCTCAGATCCCAGCAGCATCCTTGTAAATTTTCCCTGTACTTTTTAATTCTTATTTACATCTTTCCTGTAAGTAGGTAACCAGAACTGTACACAACACTCTAAATTAGGCCTCACCAGTGTCTTGTACAACTTCAACATAACATAGCTCCTGTACTCAGTTCTGATACAGTTAATTCCACACTTTAGATTTTACACAGAATTGTATTTTACTTTGCAGTAAACCAGATACATTTAAGGGAGAGAGACAGCTGGGGTGCTTCAGTGTTTGACTTGGGAGGGAGGGAAGTAGGGAGCTAAGGCGAATAGGTGGGGAGTAGTGCTAGTGGTGGAGAGGAGGGTGGGGAACAGGCTCTGGTGTATGGGATGGGATTTGTGATAAGCCATTAGACATAGGAGCAGAATTGGCTGTTCGACCCTTCGAGTCTGCTCCGCCATTCAGTCGTGACTAATTCATTTCCCCTCTCAATCCCATTCACCCGTCTGCTCCCCACAGCCTTTGATGCCCTTACTAATCAAGAAGTTATCAATCTTCACTTTAAATATACCCAATGACTTGGCCTCCACAGCTGTCTGTGGCAATGAATTCCACAGTTTCACCACCCACTGACTAAAGAAATTCAGCCTCATTTCTGTTCTAAAGGGATGTTGTTGTATTCTGAGGCTGTGTCCTCTGGTCCTAGAATCCCCCATCAATGGAAATGCCCTCTGCACCTCCACTTCTAAGCCTTTCAATTTTCTTTAGGTTTCAATGAGATTCCTCCTTATTCTTTTAAACTCCAGAGAGTATAGGCCCAGAGTTATCAAATACTCCTCATATTTAATCCTTTCATAGCTAGGATCATTCTCATAAACCTCCTATGGAGTCTCTCCAATGCTAGCATATCCTTTTAAAATAAGGGACCTAAAATTGCTCTCAATACTCCTAAGTGCAGTCTGACCAATGCCTTATAAAGCCTCTCAGCATGACACCCTTGCTTTATATTCTGTGAGACAGGTGCACATGCATCAGGATTTTCCCATGGTTGGATAAAGAATTGTGCTGTATCCACTATTTATCACTTGGCTTTTTTTTTGAGTTGGTGGGATCTTGCTGTGTATGTTCTCTGCCTCCTGTAGCCCTGTTTAATTGCATGCACTAGCTGTGAGGCGCTTCAAAGGTGCCATTGGAATACAAGCTCCCTGCAGGCACTTGAGCACAGAGGTGAGCTATATAAACGTGATTCTGTAGATGCTGGAAATTCAGAGCAACACACACAAAATGCTGCAGGATCTCAGCAGGTCAGGCAGCATCTAAAGAGAGCAATAAACAGTTGACATTTTGGGCAGAGACCCTTCATCAGGACTGGAAAGTAAGGGGCTAAAAGGCAGAATGAGAGGGGGGGGAACCATACAAGGTGGCAGGTAATAGGTGAAGAGGGATAGTGGATGGCGGTAGTAGACGGATAAAGGAAGAATCTGTGAGGGGATGGGTAGAAGAGTTAAAGGGCTGCAGGGGAAAGATTGTGATAGGAGAGGGTGGTACACCATGGAAGAAATGAAACGAGGAGGGGAAACAGGGAGGTGGTGAGTGATGAGAAGTGAAGGAGTAAGAGGAGAACTGAAACACAGAAGTACAACTGCAGATGCTGTGGATCAAAGAATACGTATACAACGCTGGAAGAACTCAGCAGGTCAGGCAGCATCCATGAGAAATGAGTAGCCAACGTTTCAGGCCGAGACCCTTCATCAGGAATGGGGGTGAAGAGAGGGCCGAAGGCCAGTAATAGAGGTAGGGGAGGGGGTAGGGCCTAGAGGCGCCAGGTGGAAAACCAATCAGAGGAAAGATAAAGGGGGGAGGGGGAGGGGATAAGCATGAAAACTGTAGAGATAAAGAAGCAGAAAGTTGAAAGGCAAGAGAGGCAGAGAGGGACCTGGGGGAGGGGGAGGGGAGGGAATTACCGGAAATTGGAGAACTCAATGTTCATACCACCATGCTAGAGACTACCCAGACGGTAGATGAGGTGTTGCTCCTCCAACCTGAGTTTGGCCTCATCATGGCAGTAGAGGAGGCCATGTATGGACATATCTAGAGCGGAATGAGAGGGAGAGTTGAAGTGGGTGGCAACGGGGAGGTCCTGTCTATTGTGATGGACAGAGCGTAGGTGCTCGACGAAGCGGTCCCCCAATCTGCGTCGAGTCTCGCCGATGTAGAGGAAGCCACACCGGGAGCACTGGATGCAATAGACAACTCCAGCAGACTCGCAGGTGAAGTGTTGCCTCACATGGAAGGACTGTCTGGGGCCCGGAATGGTGGTAAGGGGGGGAGGTGTGGGGACAGGTGTAGCATTTGCGCTTGCCAGGTGCCAGGTGGGAGTTCTGTGGGGAGGGACATGTGGACGAGGTAGTCGCGGAGGGAATGATCCCTGCGGAAAGCTGAGAGGGGTAGGGAGGGAAAGATGTGCTTGGAGAACTGAAATGGGGACTGAAAGAGAGGGGAGAAATTTCCTTAAGTTAGAAAAATTATCTTTATACCATCAGGTCGCAGGTGACTCAGACAGAGTGTGAGGTGTTGCTGTTCCAACCTGAGACTAGTCTCATTTGGCAGTGGAGGAGGCTATTGACCAATATGTTGGAATGGGATTGGGGAGTGGAATTAAAATGAGTGGTTGCTGGAGGTACCAAGTGTCATACCAGACAGGTCAGATGTCAGATAGAAACTCAGTTTTATGTTGTGGAACTCCAACAACTGTGCTCTGTCTTGGGCGGTGATACTGGCACTGCACTGGGGAGTGTTTCAATGCAAATCAATTCCATTTCCCTCTCGGACGTCAGGGAGAGCTCCCCACTAAACCACAGCTACTGCCTCAGAAGTAAATCTCCAGGAAGAGGAACATTGCATCCTTGCTACGTGAAGCTGGGGTCATTATCCTCGGTGGAGGGGGGGGGAATTTAAAACCAAGCTCGTTATCACCAGGCCAATGTTCCTGGTGGTAGGAGAGTTGGTTTTTGGGCAGTGAGCTGTGGCTGAAGTGGGAGCAGATTCAGCAAGGACTTAAAAGGAACCTGGGAAAGGATGGCAGGAAAGAACTGGAAGTGGGGTGAATTGAACTAAATGGTCCCTCTTCTGCATCATTCTTTTGTCAGGCTACATCAGACTATGTACAGATTTGATCGTACAGAGTGGAACTACCTTTTTGCAGTCTTAGAAAAATTTGACCTCGGTCAAAGTTTCATCTCTTGGATCAAATTGCTGTACCTGCGTCCTACTGCTTCTGTTTTAACTAATTTTCAGAAATCCCAGGTATTCTCAAACGTGGTACCTGTCAGGGATGCCCCTTAAGTCCCTTTCTCTTTGATTTGGCTATGGAACCTTTGGCGATAGCATTTCGAAATTGTCCTGAATTGACCGGGATTTGGAGAGAGGGTGTTGAGCATAAAGTTTCTCTTTATGCTGATGACTTATTACTCTTTCTCTCAAATCCGTCTACGTCCTTACCTCCAATGTTTTCACTTCTTGACCAGTTTAGCCAGATCTCTGGCTATAAACTTAATTTACATAAGAGTGAACTTTTCCCAATTAATAAAGAAGCACAAGAATTAACATTTCGTGATCTCCCTTTTAAAGTAGTCCATAATCAATTTACTTATCTTGGAATTACAGTCACAAGGAAGTTTAAAGATCTCTTTCGTGAAAACTTTGCCAATCTTTCATATACTATAAAACAGAGTCTGGTACAATGGTCACCTCTATCTATGTCTTTGGTAGGTCGTATTAATGTTGTTAAAATGTATGTTCTCCCCAAATTTTTATACTTATTTCAGTCTATCCCAATTTTTATTCCTAAGTCTTTTTTTGATTCCTTTGACTCTTATTATTTTGTCATATCTGTGGAAGAATAAGCACTCTAGAATTAATAAAATCCATCTCCAAAAATCTAAAAAAGAGAGTGGCATGGCTTTACCTAACTTTCGTTTATATTATTGGGCAGCTAATATACATTGTGCTACCTTTTGGTCTTTCTTCCATGGCCAACCCGAGTGCCCTAACTGGGTGGCAGTGGAGTTGAGCTCCACTAAAGAATTATCTATCTCTGCACTTCTCGGCTCTGCATTCCCTAGTAGTCTGTCCAGATTAATAGCTAATCCTCTTGTTAGACACACTTTGCGTATATGGGCTGAGTTTAGGAAATGCTATGGTTTCCATGGTTTTTCCGTTTCCAGCCCTGTCGTACATAATCACCTTTTTTTACCTACTACGTACGATTCAGCATTCCATGTTTTGTATAGGAAGGGCATTAGACATTTTGAAGATCTTTTCATTGATAATCGCTTCGCTTCTTTTCAGCAGCTCTCTGTTAAGTTCAATCTGCCCAATGCTCATTTTTTTAGATATCTCCAAATTAGACACTTTATTGCTCCTTTAATTCCTAACTTTCCTGAAATGCCTGTGAAAAATGCTATGGACTTATTTCTTTCCATTAATCCACTAGGTAAAGGTTTAATACCAATTATTGGAGATAAATTAGCAGCCTTACGACGGGCCCCTGTGGATGAAATTAAAATGGCATGGGAGCAGGATCTAAATACCTCCTTATCTGATGAGAGCTGGGACTCGATTCTCAAATCAGTTAACTCAACCTTTCTTTGTGCTCGCCATTGCCTTTTACAGTTTAAGATTGTTCATAGAGCCCATATGTCTAAATCTAAACTATCTCGATTCTACCCTGACAGTAGTCCGCTCTGTGATAAATGCAAGAGGGGCGAGGCCTCTCTCATTCATATGTACTGGTTCTGTCCTAGCTTGGAGAAATTTTGGAAAGATGTCTTCACTACGTTATCGTATATTCTGAATCAGCACCTAGAACCAAACCCCTTAATTGCTTTGTTCGGTTTCTGGGGCGAGACAGATTTACGTCTGAGTCCGACCAAATGCCAAATATTATTCTTTGCCTCTCTCCTGGCTAGACGCTTGATCCTCCTTAGATGGAGAGATGTTGCCCCGCCCATTTATGCTCAATGGCTTAACGACATTATGGCCTGCTTGGACCTCGAAAAAATTCATTATTCAGTTCTTAATTCGGACCTAAAGTTCCATAAGGTCTGGGGACCTTTTATCGAGTACTTTCATAACCTTCCTCTTGACTAGGGTTTTTTTCTTTTCGGTCCCTTGCTTTCAGCTGCCTTTTTTTTTTCTGGTAGTAGGCATTATTATCCTCTGTTGCGAAGTGTATTCACAGTCTGGGAGTTTGATTGTCTTGATTTATATTCTCTATATTGTGTTTTGGTTGGTCTGGAGTTTTTTTTTGTATGTTGTGGGGCTTGGGGAGGATACTAAGTTTACTTGACTTTAATTTAGGTGCTTTCTTTCAAAATTCTCTTTCTTTGTATCATATTGTCATTGTATGCTTAATTTTGCACTGTATTAATGTTCCTTATTGTGATTTGGGGTTTTTTAATTTGTAAAATGTATAAAAAAACTAATTAAAAAAAGACTATGTACAGTGACGGTCTTGATCCTCCCACAGGCCGCGGAGGAGAGTGTATCCATGCCATCCGTCAGACCACAGGCGCAAAGGTTGTATGTGAGAAGAAGTCTGGTGATCAGCTTATGGACCTGGGCCGTTTGGTCAAAATCAGTGGGACAAAGCAAGAGGTGGCCTCTGCCAAAGTGAGTTATGTGCATGTGTGCTGCAGTCCATTCATGGGATGGTGATGAGTTGGATTGAGATTTGGGACAGTATGGTGAATCACCTCAAGTCAAATCAAATTTATTATCAAGGATCTATATATCACCATGTGTTACCTTAAGATTCATCTTCTTGGAGACATTTACAGGAAAGTAAAGAAATACAACAGAATCTTTGGGGGGAAGAAACTACGGTATCTAAGATTGACAAACAGCCAATGTGCAAATAAAATAAGTAAATAAATAATACTGGGAATATTAGTTGTGTGCCATAATGAGTACCCACCACCACTAGTGTACCCACCTCCAGCTGGACTACCTCCATTCTGCTGCACTTCCTGAGTTTCAGCCTCCTCACCTTTAGTGGCAGAGGACAAGGTTTGTTTGTTTCTTTTTGAAGCATAAATACTGCTTAAATGTAACAATTAATAACCAAGGGCAGAGTCACTGTTTTAACCCACTCCAAGTCGTATGTGGAAAATGTAATGATGAAGGAAGGCAGTTCCAATTCCTTCTGAAAGTTCTGTCACCTTCAGCGCACAACTTCTTTAAAGGGGGCAAGTAGCAAAGGGTATTGAATGTTAGAAACCCCAGCTTGCTGGGAAAATTGGTTCAAACACACCACTTGGAAATGTCACTGGCTGAGGCTAGTGAATGTCACACCTTTCAGATTTAAGATTTTAAGAATAAAATTAGCTTTATTTCGCCATGCTTCTGGCACCAACATAACATGCAAACAATTTACTAACTTGTGCATCTTTGCAATGTGGGAGGAAACCTAATCACTCAGAAACATCCTCGCCATGTCCCCTTTAACAGGCCTTTCAATATTCGACAGGCATCAACAAGCCCATATCACCCAGTTACACCCCGAGGTTATTAATTAACTGGCATGCCTTTGGAGTGTGGGAGGAAGCCCGAGCATCTGGGGTAAAACAACCACACAGTCATGGAGAGAACATACAAACTCCTTACAGACGGGTGGGAATTGAACTCAGATCTCCAATCACTGACTCATTGTTGTGCAGACTGCTATACTACTGGTTTGCCATGTAGGAATGAGGCAGAATTCTTCTCTGTTTCTGTTGGGCTGCTGTGTTTTGATTTTTTAGGAAGTATCCCCAGAACCATGCCCTGAGAGGTCCCACCTCCTTGTATCACTGACTCAGCATCTCCTGTCCCTCAGGCACTGATTTTGGCAAAGATGGAGGAAGAGGTGGCCTTCCAGCAGAAGCTGGCATGCTTGGCTGTCAGCAGAAAGCACCGCAAGCAGCCTGTCGGCACACGGCTGGAGGGGGTTCCGTCTGCTGCCTCCCAGGCCAGGACACCTGCCTCTCTAGACGGTGAAGTGTGGGCATCAGACATCAGCGAGGAGGGACAGGAGGGGCGCAGGATCAGCCCCACTATCTCAGTTGAGCCCTCGGTAGGAAGCCAGCCAGTCAATGACTCGTGCCAGGTGTCTAAATTTGAAGGTAAGGGCTGGTGCTTTTGTGTTGCCCAAGAGCAAGGGGTCATTGTTGGGAGTGAGCAGGGTGGTTGCAGTGTAGATGAGGTGGCAGTCACAGAGGCTACAAAGATACTGTGGTTCTCGTGTTGATAAAGCTGCACGTCTGTGCGAGCAAAGACCCTTCCAGCTTTGAATGTGGGCAACTGGGACAAGGAGAGAGGAAGCTGAGTTTGGCATGGGCAATTTGTGCCTAAGGGCCTGTTTCTGTTCTGCATTACTCTGACTGACTCCATTAGAGTCTATTATTAAGGATGAAGTTTCTGGGTACTTAGAGGCACATGATAAAATAGGCCAAAGTCAGCATGGCTTCCTTGAGAGGAAGTCTTGCCTGATAGAACTGTTGAAATTCTTTGAGGAAATAACTGGCAGGACAGACAAAGGAGAGTCAGTGGTTGTTGTTTATTTGGATATTCGGAAGGCTTTTCACAATGTGCTGAACATGAGGTTGCTAAACAAGAAAGATACTGGCATGGATAGAAGATTGGCTGACTGGCAGGAGGCTAAGTGTGTAAATAAAGGTGGCCTTCTCTGGTTGGATTTTGGTGACTGGTGGTGTTTCACAAGGGTCAGCATTGTGACTGCTTCTTTTTACATTATGTTAATGATCTGGATTACAGGATTGATAGCTGAGTGACAGTGGGAGAGTCTTAAGACCAGAATAGAAAATTATCCTTTTAGAACAGAGATGAAGAGGAATTTCTTTATCCAGTGTGTAGTGATGGCTGTGGAGACCAAATCATTGGGGTATATAATTGGAGTTGATAGTTTCTTGATTAGTAAGGGCATCAAAGATTAGGCAGAGAAGGTAGGAGAATGGGGTTGAAAGGGAAAATAAATCAGCCACGATTGAATAATGGGTAGAATATTTGAGTCGAATGGCCTAATCCTGCTTCTATGTCTTATGGACCCCCAGTGCATTGTAGATGGTGTGAAGGCTGTGAGGTGAAAAGGTGAGTCACTTGCCCATTGAGCCCAGCCCCTTGCTAGCTCTCACAGGGCCACGTTTATCTGTTCCATTTGTTCCTGCAGCAATTCCCAGCTTGAAAGGTAATTTTTATTTCCTCCCTTTTCCACAGTTCCCAGTCCTGACTTCAGTTTCCTTGCAGACGAACATCTGGAAGTTTACGTCTCAGCGTCGGAAAATCCTAGTCACTTCTGGATCCAGATCCTGGGCTCCAGGTGTCTGCAGCTTGACAACCTGACCTCTGAGATGACCCGCTATTACAGCAGCTCCACTGGTACTGTGAGTGTAGGTTGTGAGCTTTGCCCCATGCATGGGGGGGGGGGGGTGGGATTTGGAGAGTAATCCTACATTTCCACAAGGGCTTCTCATCCAGTGAAACAATTTTAAAGTGTAGTCAGAATTGTTGTCAAAGCAGAGTTCATTGTAATAGGCACAATTACATGTCAACACAGGTGCAATGAGAAGCTTACTTGCGGCAGCATCATGGGCAGATAGCATCATACAAAAAAAAGCAGTATTTACAAGAAAAATATATTTTATACAAAATGGTACAAGGAAAAAAGCATTTAGAATAAAACTAAGCAATGTCAATTTTAGTGAAGTTGTGGTTAAGTCTGTGCTGGTTGGTTCAAGAACCAAATAAACATACGTCTCTTCACAGTGCAGTCCCTTTGGCCATGATGTTGTGCTGAACTTTTAACTTCAATCTAACCCTTCTCTCCTATATAGCCATTCTCTCTCATTCCTGTGCCTTTTTCAGAGCTATTTTCAATTCTCACTGATTTGATTTGATGCAAAACAATGCATTTTATTGTTTCGATGCTCATGTCGGTTTATTTTTAACTTTGTTTTTTAAATGTCCCTAAAGTATCTGCCACTACCACTGCCCCTTGCAGTGTGTAACACACACCCACTACTCTGTTAAATAAATAACTAAATAAATAACCTAGCTCGAATACCCCCATTATACTTTCTGCTAATCACCCTAAAATTATGCCCTTGTATTGGCCATTTTAACCTAGGAAAATGTCTCTGGCTCTCCACTTCTCTTGGATCTATGTCCCATGTTTAAAGTGACGTAGCTGTTCTTGAACCTGGTGGGATGGGACTTCAGGCTTCTGTAACTCCTGCTCAATGGTAACTATGAGGAGATGCCATGGCCCAGATGATGGTGTTCTTTGTTGATGATGCTGCCTTGATCTACCTCCTGCTGTAGAAGCTCCTGATAATGGGGAGGGATGAGCCCATGATATATTGGGCAGAATTCATTACTTTTGTGGGTTCTTGTACATTGGCATTTACATACTAGATTGATTTAACCAGTCAGGATAAGTTCAACAGTACATCTGCAGACATTTGTTAGCATGTTGAATAACATAGTAAACCTCATAGGAAAGTAAAAATGCTGGTGTGCCTTACTTGTCTTTGCATCTAAGTGCTGGGTCCAAGATTTCATCCCAACTCTCACTGGTGCTCAGCCTAGTGGAACCTGATTAACCCTTTCCCTACAAACTCTGCAGGCTGAGGCATTTGTCCCCAAGGTGGGTGACATTGTGGCAGCACCATGCCAGGGTGATGGCCTCTGGTATCGAGCTCGTGTGCTGGGCTTCCTGGAGAATGGGAATGCGGACCTCTATTATGTGGATTTTGGAGACAATGGGGAGGTGTCGATCGGGAATATGCAACACCTGAGGTTAGTCTGATTCTCTTTCCTACCCGCTTTCTGTTGTGTGTGATCATGAGTGAACCCCATCCCCACGTGACATCGCCATGCATGGTCCTTTTGTTGATAAACTTTTTTGATCGTCCAATTAACCCAGGATTGTGGAAGCTACTTGACATATTCACCTGATTTATTTTACCTATCACCAGGTTTAAAAGCCAGTTTTAATACATGGTTCCTGCCCTGTAATCAATACGTACACCTCAGGGACTCCAGTGGTTCAAGAAGGCAGCTCATCACCACCTTCTCAAGGACAACTAGGGATGGGCAATAAATGCTGGCTTAGCTGGTGACGCCCACATCCTGTAAATGAATAAATTAAGAAAAATAAATGCCTGTGGTACTCGAATCCACAGCATATGAATATAAGACAGAGGAGCAGATGTAAGCAATTCAGCCCATGAACTCTCCTCCACTATTCCATCATGCCTAATTTATTTTCCCTCTCAACTCCATTCTCTTGATTTCTCCATTTAACCTTTGACGTCCTTACTATCCAAGGACCTATCAATGGTTCCATCTAATATCAGAGAATATATACAACCTGAAGTTCTTATTCTTTGCAGACATCCACAAAAAACAAGACAACCCTAAAAAATGAATGACAGAAAAATGCTAGAACCTCAAGGCCCTCTCTCTCCTCTCCCATACACAAGGAGCAGCAAAGTATCAACCCTCCCCCACTTACATCAGCAAGAAGCACCCACCAAGCAAGCAGTAGCAAGCCCCCAAAGAGAGACCATGATCTGCAGTCCAACAAAAAATGTTTTTTACATGACTATTTGGTGTGCCATAGACTCTCTCACTAACGTGAGACAGAGAGGTGTTGCCACAGCAAGAGGGGAGACCTACAAAATATTCCCTGTTATAATGTGTGCATTGCTTTTATTTCGAGTTTCTCCAACTTGAGAATTGGCAGCAAACTTTCCCTACCATCAGAAGAAAGAGAGTGCACGATTGCCCAAGTACGGAGGCCTCCAACAGTCAACCCGCTGTTCATGATGTTCCATCCCTCTCGCAACACTTCAGTCAGTGACACTGACATGGAATTGGCCCCCTCCAGCAAACACTGCTTTATATGTATATTCAATGATTTAGCCTGCACAGCCATTGTGGCAATGAATTCCACAGATTCGTCATCCTCCGGCTAAAGAAATGCACCTCATCTGTTCAAAAGGGACATCCTAATCTGAGGCTGTGATCTCTGGTCTAGGATTTCCCCCACTATAGGAAACATCCTTTTTAGCCATCCACTCTATTTAGGTCTTTCAGTATTTGATAAGTCTCAATGAAATCCCCCCCCCACCCCCCAATTCTGCTAACCTCCTTTGAGTACATGTCTGCAGCAATCAAATGCTCCTCGTAAGATAAACTTTGATTCCTGGTCTGTTGATGGGGAGCCTCAGAGTAGACAGTGAGGTATTTGTGAGGTGAGATTCCCCTTTCATGATTTTGAACTCTCACACAAACTCTACTGCAGGCTGTAGTTGAGAAAAGTTGGAGTCAGGGCTTTACTCTGCATCAAACCCAGAGGAGAGAGGCTTGGTTGTGGAGTTAAGCACTGGTTTGTATGACAGAAGGTCAGATGTCTGCTCCTTGGGGGCACAGAACAGAGGGAGAGCTGTAATATCAAAGAGAACATTGTATAAGTGAGACTAGAGAAATGTTTCATTCCCTTTCTATTCCTGCTTCTTTTCCCCCATCTGTCTACTTTGTGTGTTCATCTGTTCTGCACGCTTGCAGCTTCTGCCTCCTAATGCCTTTGCTGTTCTGCTTGCAGGAGTGATTTCCTGAGCTTACCATTCCAGGCTGTCGAGTGCAGTCTCGACGGAATCCAGCCAGCCGGTCAGTTTCCCCATCCAGCCATCCAATGTATTGGGGAGGAATGGGGCAGATGGGGCCTGTATGTGACTGGGTAACTGCAAACCAGTAATCATGAGGAGATGTCTGTTTGCCTCACTTCCCCAGTTTCATTCAGGCAGAAGGACATGAGAATAGAGACAGTTTTTATACTTTCACCTGATGCCCACCTGCCTCTGTTTCCCAATTTCATCCCCTCTTGCTCCATCTAGCTCTGTCTGCCCATTCATAAGACCATAAGACATAGAAACAGAATTAAGCCATTTAACCCATCGAGTCAGCTCCACCATTCCATCATGGCTGATTTATTGTTCCTCGCAGTCCCATTCTCGTGTCTTCTCTCTGTAACCTTTAACAACCTTACTAATCAAGAGCCTATGAACCTCCACTTCATATATACCCAATGACACAACTTTCACACAGTGGCAATAAATTCCTTCAGATTCATCAAATATTGCTCCTCATTTCTGTTCAAAAAGGATATTTTTGTATTCTGGTGCGCTTTGGTCCGAGATTTTCGCACTCCCACTAAATCATCAGTCCTGTAATATAGATCATTAACATATAATCTCTGTTCTAAAGGGACGTCCTTCTATTCTGAGGATGTGCCCTCTGGTCCTAAACTTCCCCTCACTGTAGGAAACAGCTATCCTTGTCCACTGTATTGAGGCCTTTTAATGTTTGAAAGGTTCCAATGGGATTCCCCCTCATTCTTCTAAATTTGAGTGAGTATCGGCCTAGAACCAGCTAATGCTCCTCATACGTTAACTCTTTCATTCCTGTGATCATTCTTGTGAACTTCCTCTGGACTTTCTCCAATGCCAGTACATTCTTCCTTAGATAAGGCCCAAAACTGCTCATAATCCTCTAAGTGCAGTCTGATTAATGCCTTGTAAAGCTTCAGCATTACATCCTTGTACTCTAGTCCTTTCAAAATGAATGCCAACGTTACTTTTGCATTCCTTACCATCGACTTAACCTGCAAATTACCCTGTAGGAAATCATGAGGGCTCCCAAGTTCCTTGCACCTCTTTTTGAATTTGCCTACATCTTTATTCCTTCTACCAAAGTGCATGACCATACACTTCCTGACATTGTATTCTGCTGCCACTGCTTTGTCCATTCTTCTAATCTAAGTCCTTCTGCAGACTGCCTGCTTCCTCAACACTACCTGCCCCTCCACCTATCGTTTGCAAACTTGGCTACAAAGCAATCAATTCTGTCATCCGAGTCTTTGATATTCAAGTGTGGAAGGAAGCAGAACTGACCCTAACAGAACACCACTAGTTACCAGATGCCAATCAGAAAAGGTCCCTTTTGATCCTACTCAGCCAATCTTCCATCTTTTACCCTTTCATGGTCTACCTATCACCTGCCAGCCCTTATCTTACTCCTCTCTCTCTCCCATCCTTCCTCTTTTTTATACTGGCTGTGTTCCCTTTTAAATCCCAGTCTGATGCGGGCTGTGCAGTAGAATCATTGGTAGTTCCTCTCTTTCAACACTCAGATGCCGCTCAACCCTTTGAGATCCTCCAGTCAGTTCTGTTTGCGGTAGGCCTCTTGCCCATCAGGTTTGTCCTGCTGTTCATTGTGATCGTGGCTGATCTCCTCTGAGCCGTTCCCTATCACTATCAATTGCTGGACCTTTTTTTGTCTATTTCCTCTTTAAATATCTTACTCATCCAGCCTCTGCAACACAGTAGTGGTTCTCACCCTTCTGCAACAAGTTCCTACACTCCCTCCCCAACCCCCCCAGTTTAACGTGCCACCTTCTAATCTGGTGATGTCCCCTCATTGAGAATCCAGAGTGGACACATTTCACCGTCTACCATCCTGCCCATTCAGGGTCATGCACCTTTCATAAGGATTGTCTCTTGTTCTTCTGAGCTCCAAAGAATGCTGCCCGATCTTTTGCTGCTCTAATTGCTGCCAATTGTGAATTTCTGACTTCAGTTTAAAACTGTGGTAAGGTACAGGATCAGTAGTGGGATGTTTAACCTGTTGAGCCTGCTGAACACCCAAGTACTTGGGTCTGGCCCTTCCCCTTGAATCCGCTCTGCCTCCATCCTACCTCCAACCTTGCATTCCCCCCCCCCCCCCACCAGAGAATTAGGATCAGGTTTATTATCACTGGGGTATGTTATGAACTTTGTTGTTTTGTGATGGCAGTAATACATAATGTATATTGAAATTAATAAGTAATGCAAAGATAGTGAACATGAGATTCTACAGAAATGCAAAGTAACACACAATGAATGCTGGAGGAATTCAGCAGATTAGGCAGCATCTATGGAAGTGAATAAGGAGTCTTGTGTTTTAGGTCAAGATCTTTCATTAAGACCTGACAAAAGGTCTCTGCCTGAAATGTCAACAGTTTATTTACTTTCAGCAATGCTGCCTTACCTGCTGAGTTCCTGCAGCATTTTGTGTGTGTTCCAAAAATAGTGAGGTAGAGGGGAAGAAGCAGTTCCTTGACTATGTCTTCCCTTTGCCTGGACCAGGAATTTCAGCCTGAGTCTGAGGAACTATATTCTTTCTTTGAAGATATTTGATTGAGAGGGTCAGATTTTCATAACCTGAAAGTATCTGCTCAGCCGATATGCCTATGAGGTAACATGTAAGAAGATTGGGACACAGGAGATTAATTTTCTGATTGTGTGTGTGCGTGCGTGCGGTTTTTTTTTCAGGGGAGGGCTGGTCAGAGAAAGCAATGGATTGCTTCGACAGTCTTACCTACTGCGCAACGTGGAAGGTCCTTCTAGCCCGGATCTGCAGTTACTCACAGAGCGGGGGTGTCACCAGACCACAGGTGCAGTTGTTTGATCGCACCAGCAACAAGGTAAGAATGGTGTTTGGCCACATCTTTGGGACTAGTGTGGAGTTAATTTGGGATTGGTTTATTATTCATAGTCTTAGAAAACAACAACACAGAAACTGGCCATATAGTTCATGCCAAACCATTTAAACTAGTCCCATTAACCCGCACCAAGATCATATACCTATCCAATCTGTTAAACGTTGAAATTGAAATGCATTCACCACTTGCATTAGCAGTTTGTTCCACAGTCTCCCCACCCTGAGTGAAGAAGTTTCCCCTCACATTCCCCTTAAATATTTCACCTTTCACCTTTGATCTACAACCACCACTTCTAGTCTAGTCCAACCACAGTGGGGGAGAAAACTGCTTACTATAGAAAACCCTATCTGTACCTCATAATTTTGTATACCTCTTATCAAATCTCCCCTCAATTTTCTTTGTTCTAGAGAACAAGTTTCTAGCCTATTGAATCTTTCTTGTTAACTTAGGTCCTCCTGTCTCAGCAACATCATTGAAAATTTTCTCTGTACTCCTTCAGTCTTGCATCTTTCCTATAGGGAGGTGACCAAAACTGCACGCAATACTCCAAATTGGGCCTCACCAATTTCTTGTACAACTTCAACATAACATACCATCTCCTGTACTCTATACTTTGATTTATGAAAACAATGACCTCTACTCTCAGATCCCTTTGCTCTACTGCACTTGTTAGTACCCTGTGTAAGTGTAAGACCTACCCTGTTTGGTCCTTCCAAAGTGCAACACCTCACACCTGTATGTATTAAATTCCATCTGCCATTTTTAATCTCCTTTATCCTGCTAGTCCAGATCCCATTGCAAGCTTTGGTCTACCTTGCTGTCTACCACACCCCTAATCATGGTGTCATCCACAGATTTGCTGATCCTGTTGACTTCATTATTGTCTAGATCCTTGATGTAGATAACAAACAATAATGGACCCACAACGAATCCCTATGGCACTTCACTAGTCACAGGCCTCTACTCAGGCAACCATCTATTACCACTCTCTGGCTTCTTCTTTAAAGCCAGTGTCTCAGTTACAAGAAAAAGTTTGTAATCCAATTTACTGCCTTGTATTGAATGCTAAGTGACAGAACCTTATTGACAAACTTCCCATGTGACACATTGTCAAATGCATTGGTCAAGTTGATGTAGACAATATCCAGCTTTGCTTTCATCAACTTTCCTGGTAACTTCCTCAAAAAGATTATAAGATTGGTAAGACACAACCTACCAGGCACCAAGCCGTGCTGACTATCCCTAATCAATCTCTGTCAATTCAAATACTCATATATCTGGTCCCTTAGAATACTTTCTAATAACTTTCCCACTACTGATTTCTGGCTCACCGGCTTATAATTTCCTGGTTTATTCTTAGAGCCTTTCTTAAACACCAGAACATTAATTATCCTCCAATTTTCTAGTACCTCACCTGCCACTAGGGATGATTTAAATATCTCTGCTAATGCCCCTGCAATTTTTGCACTTGCCTCCCACAGTGTCCAAGGGAACGACTTGCCAGGCGTTGGGGATTTATCCACTGTACTTTGCCTCAAGACAGCAAACATCTTCCTGCCTGTAATTTGAATAGGATCCATGACCTCAGTGATACTTTGCCTTACTTCTGTAGATTCTGGCCATCTCCTGAGTAAATACAAATGCAAAAAAATCAACTTAAGATGTCCCCATCTCTTTTGGCTCCATGCATAGATTACCATTCTCTAATCTTCTACAGGACCAATTTTATCCCTTGTAATCCTTTTGCTCTTCACCTTGCCTGCTATAGCAACAGTAACCCCATGCCGCCTTTTAGCTCTCCTGGTTTCTTTAAGTGTTCTCTTGCATTTCTTATACTCAAGTACCTTATTTGTGCCTACTTGCCAATATCTGCTATTTCCTTTTTTTCTTAACCAGGGCCTCAATATCTCTCAAACTAAGGTTCCCTATCCTTGTCTTTTATTCTGACAGGCACATAGAGGCTTTGTACTCTTAAAATTTCACTTTTGAAGGCTTCCCACTTAGCAAGTATACCATTGCCAGTAAGCACCTTGTCCCAATCCATACTTCCCAGGTTCTTCCTAATACCATAAAAACTGGCCTTTCTCCAATTTAGAATCTCAACCCGAAGGCCAACCTAGTCTTTTCTTTTACCCAGAAAGTAATGGCATTATGATCACTAGATGCAGAGTGTTCCCTTACACAAACTTATGTCACCTGCCCTGTCTCATTCCCTAATAGGAGATCAAGTATTGCGAACTCTCATTGGGACTTAATTATGTACTGATTAAGGAAATTTTCCTGAACACATTTGACAAACTCTGTCCCATCCAGCCCTTTTATAGTATGGGAGTCCCAGTTAATATGTGGAAAGTTTAAAATCACGTACTACAACAACCTTACATTTCTTCCAATTCTCTGTACAAATTTGTTCACTAATACTGCTAACTGTTGGATGGTCTATAATGAAGCTCCATCAATGTGGTCATACCTTTCTCATTCCTCAGTTTCACCCACAAAGTCACACTGGACGAGTTCTCCAATCTGTTCTGACTGTGCACTCCCATGAAACACCACCACTCCCCCTTATAATCCCTCCTGTGCTATCATGTTGAAAACAACAGAACCCTGGAATCTTCCAGACCTGCCCCTCCTGCAATTGTCTCACTAATGGCTATAATATTATAATTTCAGGTGTTGATCCATGCCCTGAGCTCAACTGCCTTTCCTATAATACTCATTGCATTGAAATATACACAGCTCAGGACTCTCGTTGCACTATGTCTAACCTTTTGTTTTGAGGGCAACACATTCCTCGACCACATCTCTTCTATTTCATGCATGTCTGCTGGTACTTCATTCTTCTGCCAGGCAACCAGGGCTAGGTCTTGTCATTACCTAGCACCCCACCAGCCTCTGGATCCAGCACATAATTCTCTGAAACTTTCACCGCCTACAACTGGATCCCATCACCAAACACATCTTTCCCTCCCCCTCTATTTTCTGTTTTCCGTAGGGATCACTCCCTTCGAAACTTCCTTGTCCATTTGTTCCTCCTGATCTCCCTCCTGGCACTTATCCTTTCAAGCAGAACAAGTGCTACACTTGCCCCTACACCACCTCCCTCACTACCATTCAGAGCCCCAAACAGTCCTTCCAGGTGAGGTGACACTTTAACTGAGTCTGTTGGGGTCTTGTTTTGTGCTCCTGGTGTGGCCTCTTGTATATTGGTGAGACCCAACATAGATTGGGAGATCGCTTTGCTGAACATCTATGCTCCGTCCACCAGAACAAGTGGGATCTCCCGGTGCTGACCTATTTTAATTCCACATCCCATTCCCTTTCTGATATGGCCTCCTCCGTTGTTGGGATGAGGCAACACTTAGATTGGAAGAACATCACTTTATATTCGTTTGGGTAGCTTCCAACCTGATGGCATGAGCATCAATTTCTCCATCTTCCAGTAATGCCTCCCCCCCTACCCCTTTACCATTTCCCATCCCCTTGTCCCTCTCTCATGTCAACTCCTTGCCTTCCTCTGGTGCTCCTCTCCCCTCTTCTTTCTTCCATGGCCTTCTGTCTCTTCCGCCAATCAACTTCCTAGCTCTTTGCTTCATCCCTCCCTTTCGCCAATCAACTTCCTAGCTCTTTGTTTCATCCCTCCCCCTCCAAGTTTCACCTATCGCCTGGTGTTTCTCTCTCCCCTTCCCCCACCTTTCAGATCTACTTAGCTTTTCTTCTTCAGTCCTGTGGACTCTTTTTTCCATAGATGCTGCCTGGTCAGCGGAGCTCCTCCAGCATTTTGTGTGTGTTGTTTGGATTTCCAGCTTCTGCAGATTTTCTGTTATTTGTGATTTCTGACTTCGAGGTCTTAATTACATCTGTCTCCACAATCACTCTACTATCTGTTCAGGCACTCTGCTTCCCATCCCCCTGCAACTCTAATTATAAACGTTCCCCTCCCCCGATAGTAGTAGTAGCAAACCTTTCTGCTAGGATCTTGCTCCCCCTCCAGTTTAGGTCACACCTTCTCTGGAAGAGACCTCAATGATCTGAAAATCTGAAGTTCTTCCCATTACACCAACTCCTTAGCCATGTGTTAAACTGTATGATCTTCCTATTTTTGTCCTCACTAGCATGTCAGCAATACTGAGATCGTGGCCCTGGAGGTCCTGTCTTTTAGCTTAGCACCTCATTCTCTGAACTTGCATTAAAGAACCTTGTCTATCCCTCTTCCTACCTATGTCATTGATACCTATACGGACCACAACCTTTGGCTTCTTGCTCTCCCACTTCAGAATGCTGAGGATTCAATCTGGGACTTGGGAGGCAACTTACCATCTGGCAATCTTGTTCTCATCCATAGAGCATTCTTTCTGTTCCCCTAATTAACAAATTCCCTTATCACCACAGTTGTTTCTCCTTTCCTTTTCCCTTCTGAGCCACAATGCTAGACTCAGTGCCAGAGACCTGTGTGCTATGACTTTACTTTCTTAGGTCTTTCTCCCCACCCCCTAAAAGTATCCAAAGTTATATTGTTGAAAGGAATGCCGCAGAGTTACTCTGTACTAACTGTTTAAACCATTTCACCTCCTGACTGTCACCCAGTTTCCTGTGTCCTGAATCTTGGATGTAACCACCTCTCTATATGTCTATATATCACCCCCTCATCCTCCCAAATGAATCAGAATAACTCCATGTTGGGGAGTTCCAGCTTCAACTGCTTAACACGGAATGTTCAAAGCTGCAGCTGGAGGTTGCCCTGCCTTCCTACATATTTTAAGAGAAGCATTCCATTATCCTGCCTGGCAACCCTAGCTGTAACTATTATAAAGAAGGAATCAATAAAGAAACTAAGAACATTTACCCACCTCTTCGCATTCTCTCACTCAAGCTTCATCTTGCTGAAGCCTCGATGGCCTAAAAATCCCCACTCTTAATACAATCTACTCCAATAAAGACCATTCCTCTAGCCCATGTCTTATTTTAATTTGTACTTGCAAACGAATCCCGATCTGTGGCTGCTGTTCAAACACTGAAACTCGCACGAAGTATTTCTTTTTAATGCACACTCGCTGACGCGTGAGTCACACCTTCTCTCACTCCTGATATCTGATCAGCAGCTGTTATTGTTAGATGTACCAAGATACAGTGAAAGGCTTGGCTTGCAGGTCAAATCATTACACAGTGCATTGAGGGAGAACAAGGTTAAACAATAAGCATGCAAAATAAAATGTAACAACTAATGAGAAAGTGAGTGCAGGTAGATAATATGGTAGAAGATCATCTCGAGGATCATGAGGTCAAGACCCCAACTTACTCTTCAAATCTTTCGTATTTAGTAATATTATAACACTTGGATAAGATTAATTTTATTTGTTACATGTACTTTGAAACAGACAGTGAGTTGTGTTTGCATTTGGGCAGCCAAACAAGTGTCACACTGTTCTGGCGCCAGTGTAGTATGCTCACAACTCACTAACCTAAACCATACGTCTTTGGAATGTGGGAGGAAACCCGAGCGCTCGGAGGAAGCCCATGCGGTCATGGGTAGAACATACAGACTCTCTGCAGACAGCAGTCGGAATCAAACCTTGATCAGTGACAACTAGTGCTGTAACAGCATTAAGTTAACTGCTGAGCTATCATGCCACCCTTCTTGAGCCTGGGGGTATTGCATGCTTTAAGGCTTTTGTGTCATCTGCCTAATGAACAAGGGGAGAAGAGAGAATGTCTGTGGACAAGGAGTAGAATCTGGGGCATGCTGATGGGAATGTGGAAAGAACAAGAGAAGGTAGATAAATGGGTTGACGGTCTGTTCAGACTTGGTGGGGGAGAACGGCCTGTGTGTGTGCTCAGTGACTGTTGAAAGGCTCTTCTGTTTCGTGTGTGCAGAACGTGAACATTGGGGATGAGCTAGTTCGACTGGGACACGCAGTGCAATGTGCTCAGCATGATGATGCTGCAGCGGGAGATGGACTGGACACTAGTGGCCGGACTGTGGCAACATCCCTTCAAAAGCTGCTGGTAACGTATATTAACACCTACTCTCAGATACATGGCCCTTGGGTACCCACCCCCAGCATCGTAACATCTTCATACAGGTTGGGCATGATCTTGCTCTCTGCAATGAGAGGACAGCATCCAGTGAAGGGCGGGGCAGCAGAGAGGATAAGGAGGTGTATTACCTTCAAAGCAATCATTGAGAATGTCCGGGGGGGCAGTGGGATACTAGTGCTGAAGGACAGTGAGGCGGGGAAAGTGACGAACAGGCAGGGCATCTGGGGAGGTGGGGTCGGCATCAACAGACTGTCTGTGTGGGTGGGAGTGCCAGAGGACGGACCGATGGGAGGGGGCACTGACAAGTTTACTGTTGATGCTCAATGCACTCTACTCAAATGTTGTAAATTTTCTACATATCTTTCCAGTGAAGTTAAGGAACTCAACGTGCCTGGCTTTTACTGTTCCCTCTCCTGTCTGATGTACTCCCTGTAAATCTCCTTGCCACCTCTGTTGCCTCAGTACACTTGTACCCAGCAGAATGGTTATCCTTAACAAAGCTCTTGGCCCAGGGGTTATCTATTTCTTTTATGGGAAAGAGATACTAGAAAAAGAAAAGTTATTTAAATTCTCCAGTCTGTATTGAGTGTGGAATATGTACTGGTTCAGTGACAGTTCAGTAAAGGATTGTGTTTACCAGTGCTGCAGTACCTGTAGTTTTGTGAAATGATCTATATCATCTCACAGATTCAGATGGTAATATCGTAGGTTAATATATCGGGAGTTAAGACATGAGGTTGTGGATGCTAGAATCTGCAACAATGAACAATCTGCTGGAGGAACTCAGCGGGTCAAGAAGTACCTATTGGGAGCAGTGGGGGTAAGAAGACAGTCAACATGTTGGGTTGAGACCCTTCACCAGTCAGTGAATTATCACCTTGAGCCAAATGCTCTATTTTCACAACTCTTTCACCTTGGCTTCCTGTGGAGCTTTTCCACATCCATAGCTGATGTACATTCTGTGGCCACTTTATTAGGTACAGGAGTGGAACCCAGTGTGGTTGTTTGCTGCTATAATCCATCTACTTCAAGGTCTGACGTGTATTCGGAGATACTCCCCTGCACATGAATGTTGTGTGTGTGGCCTCCGTCGATCGTGGTCGACCATGGGAGCTGTGCCTCTGGTAGTCACTGGGAGTAGCTTCTCCAGGGCACAAGCCAGGGCAGAGTTGATGTGGAGATCCACCTGTTGTCCATGCAGTGGGACCCCCCCCCTCTTCATGCTAATGACAGGTCCATAGGAACAACAGAAGTCAATACAGCTTGTTGCCAGCAGCATCGCAGGAGATGCCGTGCCGGTGCTGGGTACAGCAGTCGGCCACCTTCAGGACTCCGACTCTGGATTTTTCCTCGGGGGTTTACTCCCAAAGCCTTTCCTGTGAAAGGGTATAGCCGCAAGGCAGCGGAGGTTTGAAGTAGGAGTTTTCCCTCTCCTAGATGAGCTACCATCGGTGGTTAATGAGCCCCATCTGCCCAGAACAACTGGTTTTAAGGTGCCAGTGGTCCGCCTTTGCCCCTTCTCCTGTCAGTGAAAACAGCTCTGCCGGGCATAAGAACTATGCCACACGTGAAGGCCAGGAATTAGACTTGGTTGTCAGAGGCTGTTTGAGACGCACGCCATGAAGAGCATGGGAGCTCATCCCCACTACCACCCTTCAGTTATGATTACCCTTGGAGCCATGACTGTGTAATGTATGGTTGTTTGAGTTGCTGCCATCTTCCTGTCAGCTTGAAACAGTCTGACCATTCTGCTCTGACCTCTCTCATTAACAAGGCTATTTTGTCCATGCAACTATCCCTCACAGTTTACCATTCTTTATAAACTGTTGTGTCTGAAAATCCCAGGAGGTCAGCAGTTTCTTGGATAGTCAAACCACTTTCTTTGGAACCAACAATTATTCCATGATTAAAGTCCCTTTATTACATTTCTTCCTCATGCTGATGTTTGGTCTGAGCAATAACTGAATCTCTTGACCATGCTTTTATGCTTTGAGTCTCTGCCATATGATTGGCTGATTAATATTTGCATTAATGAGCAGGTGTACATAATAAAGGGGCCACTGAGTCTAGACTAGCAATCTTGTTCCTGGGAATGAATCCTGAACAATAAGTGAGATATCTGTGCTGCTCTTTTGCAAGTATTGATGTGAGAACTCTGTGCAAACTGTTTTTGGTGTTGAGTCTGCTGTCTACTGACCTGCTTTGTCTGGTTTAGAATGATGTTACTGGTGGCGTGGATGGAGGCTCAGTCTCTGAAGTAACTGCAGAAAGTGTACAACCACAGCTATCAGTTCCTCAGCAGAGTCACACAGGTACTGTAAACATCAATCAATCTTTCAAATTCTCGCCACAGTTCAATGGGATCATGGCTGATCCTCTGCCTGACATTTAACTGTACTGCTCTTTCTGTCTTGAGCATTGGGGTGACATGGTAGCATTGTGGTTAGTGTAACACTATTACAGTGCAGCGACCTGGGTTCAATTCATGCTAGCTTACATACTCCTTGACTAAGGAATATGTATGCTCTCCCCATGACTGCGTGGGTTTCCTCCGGGTGTTCTGGTTTCCTCCAGCATTCCAAAGACATGAGTTAATTGGTAATCCGTAACTTGAGTGTAATTGGGTGGTGCTCATTAAATATTACATTGTGTGAGAGCTTTGTAAAACAAGGCAGGGGAGATCTCATTGAAACCTACTGAATATTGAAAGTGCTGGTTAGAGTGGACATGGAGAGAATATTTCCTATAGTGAGTGAGCCGAGGATCAGAAGGCACAGTGATAGCAAAGCAGAGAAGAGGAGGAATTTCTTTAGTCAGAGGGTTATGAATCTGTGAATTCATTGCCATTTGTGGCTCTGGAGGCCTAGTCATTGGGTATATGTAAAGCAGAGGTTGATAGGTTCCTGATTAGTAAGAGCATCAAAGGTTATGGGGAGAAGGCAGGAGAATAGGGTTGAAAGGGATTATAAATTTGGAATGGTGGAGCAAACTTGATGGTCCAAAATAGCCTAATTCTGCTCATGTCTCCTCGGCCTGTTACAGTGTTGAATCTCAAAATGAAACTTATTGCAGTATTTAGAATCATTTTAACTTTTAAGACTCCTCCCTTTCTCACCCAGTCACTCATTATCTTCTTTATCACTTTGTGTCTAACAATTTATTGATCTCCTAAAGTGGACCCCTTGACTGAGCACCCATAATACTTTGGGGAGGGAATTTCAGAGACCTTCAACCCTCCGAGTGAAGAAGTCTGGCTAACATTGTCTCTGAAAAGGTGTTTCCTGGCCTATCCAGTGGAAAAGTTAACAGCCTCTTTAGCCTTAAAAATAAAAGATAAATATTAGCTGTGGTTGCCACATGCACATCGAAATGTGTGTTAAAATGCATTGTTTGCATCAACTTTCAACGCAGTCCAAGAATATGCTTGGTGCTGCCTGCAAGTGCCACCATGCTTCCAGTGCCAACAGAGCATGTCCACAACTTAATGCCAACCTGTACATCTTTGGAATGTGGGTGGAAACAGGAGCATTCGGAGGAAATCCATGTGGTCACAGGGAGAATGTGCTTATGGACAGCAGTGAGAATTGAACCCCGATTAGTGACTGCTGCACTGTAAAGTGTTATGCTAACTGCTATGCTACCATAAATACAAAATACACTGCAGATGCTGGGGTCAAAGCAACGTGCACAGCACGCTGGAGGAACTCAGCAGGTTGGGCAGCATCAATGGAAGTGAACAGTTAACGTTTTGGGCCGAGACCCTTCGTCAGGACTGAAGAGGGAGGGGGCAGGGGCCCAATGGAGAAGGTGGGAGGAGGGTGGGAAGGAGAAGGCTGGTAGGTGCCAGGTAGAAAACCAGTAAGGGGAAAGATCAAGGGGTGGGGGAAGGGATAGGCAGGAAATGTGAAGAAGGAATGTAAGGGGAAAGCACTATGGGTAGTAAGAGGCAGAACCATGAGGGAGGTGATAGGCAGCTGGGGGAAGAGGCAGGGTGAAACTGGGATAGGGGAAGGGAGCGGGAGGGAATACTGGAAGTTTGAGAATTCAATGTTCATGCCAAGGGGCTGGAGACTACCCGGACAGTATATGAGGTGTTGCTCCTCCAACCTGAGTTTGGCCTCATCATGGCAGTAGAGGAGGCCATGTATGGACATATCCAAATGGGAATGTGAAGCGGAGTTGAAGTGGGTGACAACTGGGAGATGCTGTCTGTTGAGGCAGACAGAGTGGAGGTGCTCCGCTTTCAGCAGGGATCGTTCCCTCCGTGACTCCCTGGTCCACACGTCCCTTCCCACGGTTCTCCCACCTGGCACTTATCCCTGAAAGCTTAAGTGCTACACCTGTCCCTACACCTCCTCTCTTACCACCATGCAGGGCTCCAAACAGTCCTTCCAGGTGAGGCAACACTTCACTTGTAAATCTATTGTGGTCATCTATTGCATCCGGTGCTCTCGGAGCGGCCGCTACATCGGCGAGACCCGATGCAGATTGGGGGACCGCTTCGTCAAGCACCTCCACTCCGTCCGCCACAGCAGACAGGATCTCTCGGTTGCCACTCACTTCAACTCTGCTTCACATTCCCATTTGGATATGTCCATACATGGCCTCCTCTACTGCCATGATCAGACCAAGCTCAGGCTGGAGGAGCAACACCTCATATCGTCTGGGTGGTTTCCAGCCCCTTTGCATGAACGTTGAATTCTCCAACTTCCGGTAATTCTCTCCCCCTCCCTTTTCCCCATCCCAGTTTCACTCTGCCTCCTCCTCCAGCTGCCTATCACCTCCCTCATGGTTCCACCTCCTTTTTGCTATCCATAGTGCTTTCCCCTTGCATTCCTCCTTGGTGCTGAGATACAATGAATTAAATGAAGGAATCTTGGCCCGAAATGTCAACAGTTTGTTTCCATGGGTGCTGCCTGACCTGCTGAGTTCCTCTATTGTGAGTGTGTTGCTTTGGATTTCCAGCATCTGCAAAATGCCTTGTAGTTATATAAATCCTATACTACAATGCAAACAAAATATTAGTACAAATTGCACACTGTAAGAGGTGCTTTGTAGTGTTCAGTTGCTGATAGGGTTAGGGTTGTACAGTTTGTTTCAAGAACCAAATGGTTGAAGGGAAGTCACTGTTCCTGAACCTTGTGGTGTGGGACTTCAGGCTTCTGTACCTCCTGCCAGATGGTCGGGGTGAACCAAATGGTTGCAGTCCTTAATGATGCTGGCTTCTTGAGGCGGGGTCCCCTGTAGATATAATCAGTGTTGGGAGGGCTTTGGCCATGGTGGATTAGGCTATGTCCACTTCTAGCAGCTTCCTGTGTGGGATAAGGGTTAGAGGAGGATTTTGCAGGATGATATTAACTCGTATATCTCTCAAGAATGACAAGAAGTCCCATTGAATCATAACCGGTCCATAGTCATAAAGCAATACAGCACAGATTGGCCCTTCAGTCCATCTTGTCAGTGCTGACCATGGTGTACACTTAAGCTTGTCCCATTTGCCCATGTCTGCTCATACCATAGTTAATGCATTCCTATCTACGTAGCTGTCCCAAGTGTCTTTCATGGTGCCCCCCCCCCCCCCACCAACCACTTCCTCTGGCAGTTTCTCCATACAGTTGGGTCCTTTTTTTTTTACATCTTTCCACTTGTATTAATCCCTTATTTTGTTGCTGTTTCCCACTTAGTGTAGGGAAATTCTTACAGAGAATGGGTTTGAGAGGAATAATTAATCAGCTTGTAGCAGAATCAATAGACCATATGGCCTAATTCTGCTCCTATGTCTGAAGATCTTATGGAAATCAAAGTGATAGTGATGAGGAAACTACCCACCGACAGTGGGCAATATTGTGCTGGGGAGTGGGTGAGTTCGAGAGTGATAGATCCAAGTTTGTACTAGACTCCTGCAGCTTAGAATTTGAGAACTTTAAGTGTGTTAGCAGCCCCCGGTGTATGGAAGACTGCTGACGAACAACCCACAGGCCTGCACTTGCAATGGGGAGACGGGAGTCCAAAGCCCACCTTGGTGCTGAGATACAATGAATTAAATGAAGGCAGAATTTACAAAGGGTATAAGTACTGGAGGGCAGGAAATAGATGGACAGTGTTAAGACGTATTACTGTTGGCTGGACAGCCTCGTGCAACAAGAGGGCTCTATTGTTAAGAAGGTCCTCACCTCCATACCTTTGGCACAGTTTCTGGACAAACCTGCTGCAGAACTTCCTCATGGCCTATGTCTGTGATCTGTTCCAGAGCCCTCTGTCATCACCAGCTCAGAAGCTGCCGCTGTCAAGGATACGTTGCTCTTGGACCATTAATTCCCATTTCTCCAAGGTATCTCTGAAACTCGGGACTACTCTCAGTCCTCAATTTCATTTATTCTCACCACACATTTGAGCTCTTTCTCACACCATCCTTTGTGCAAACTTTATGCATCTCATTTTATTAGTATCTGGTTAGCCTGTCCTCCTGTGAGGAATGTTTCAGATTGTTTGGATCTCCCTCCACTGTTATCGCCTCCAGACACATGACAGGTTGACTGTGATCGGCTAGCAATCCTGCCTTAGTGGGGGCTGCTCCTCAGTCACTCACTCGCAGCTTGGCTGAAATCACTCCTGTCAATAGCACAGTATCAGTAATTGCCACAGCTTTAGTCACATATGCTCTTGGTGCTCACAGTTCCATGGATGCATCCAGGTGCATGTACCAGCCTGGAAGGTGTGTGGAGAGGATGGACAGTAATTTAGAGACAGTGGTTGTAGGATGATCTGGAGGGTGTTGCATGGGGATTGTGGGGTGGGGGGAATGGAAGAACTGAGTGGGTGGACTAGGTGAAAGGTTGGAAGAGCTGAGGCTGAAGAGGGAGATGAATGAGGACTGGGAAGGATAGGTACATAGGGGTCTGGGGATAGCAGCTGGGGTCCATGACTAAAGCAGTCAGACCAGTTTGTCTCTGGATGGTGGACAGTGTGCTGTCTGACTTGTGTGTTTTTTCCTCACAGGAGTGTTCCAGAGCTGGAAAGCTAGACCTCACACCGCCAGGACAATACTTGAATGTACAGTTCAGGGTGGAGTAGAACTGACAGTTCTTTTCTTTGCATTGTTTGGTTTAAAAAGCCTTAAACTCACCTGGCCTTCATGAGGCCAGAGGGTCTCGTGGATGTTCCCTGCAAGTTGGTGCACCCATGTGAGAGGAGAGGAGAGGAGGGGTGGGTGTCAGCTGTACACCACAACAATCTTCCCCCAACATCCTCCACTCTGGTTTGTCTTCCATGGGTTTATTTTGTTGTAAAATCCACTGGGAATGTTTTGCCTTCAAAGCTGAATCCCATTTAGAAATTGAAACCTCTGTCAGACTTGTGCTTGGGTTCAGTTTTTCTAATGGAAACCATCTCTAGGTGCCCCAGATCTTTGTAGAATTGATGTGTGCTCCTGTCTGGTTGAAGAGATTAACCGGTTCCTTTTCTCCTGACTGTTCCCAACGGCCCTCGTCATCTACTTCACTTGATTCCATGCTCCACCTTCCCTTCCTACCAGATTCCATCCCTTGCAGCTCTTTATCACATCCTCCTCCCACCTCCTGGTTTCTGTCAACTTTTCCACACCCCTCCTCCATATGCTTCTCACTCCCTTCCCCCCCCACTTGGATTCACCTGTTACTTGCTGGTTCTTGTCCTTCCACTTCCCCTTACCTCTGACCACCTCCCTTCTGTCAGTCCAGAATGAAGGTCTCAATCTGAAATGTTGATTGGTCCATTCCTTCATCACAGATGCTGTTTGAACACCTTGGTACCTCCAGCAGATTGTTGCTCCAATTTCAGCATCTGCATTCCCTGGCGATTCCCTGTTTGTCTCCTCACAGCCTCCGTTTCTTTAGCAATTTTCTTTTGTCGATCCACCTCCTGCCCTTGCTCATCCTGTGCTATTCTGCAATCTTTACAGGGGTTGTGCACCTAGGTTAGTAACTGCTGTGGAAAGAGCCAATTCCTTCATGTCTGTTAAAGTTGGGTGTGATACCAGGGAGGGTGTCAGTACCTCCTGGAACACACAGGACCTAACAACTGTTGAAGAGAAAAAAATATTGCAAGCCATCTCCTGTAATTTCTGAGAAGGACTGCTTATGGATCAGAGCCCTGCTGAACTGTTGATTTTATTTCCTTCATGGTAGAGTTTTCTGAAATTGCTGACTGCAACAGAGAGATGGACAGTAATAAAATCTTTGTTGGAATTCCTGAACCCCTGTCCTGAGTTACTGTCCTTAATTATTAATACTTGAGGTTTGTGATTTACATTGATAGGACATAAGAACAAAATTAAGCCACTTGCCTCTACCATTCAATCATGGCCCATTTAATATCCCTCTCAACACCATGAACCCACATTCACCCCATCATCTTTGTCACCCCAACTAATCAAGAGCCTACCAACCTTCACTTTAAATGTACCCAATGACTTGGCCTCTAGATCTGTCCATGGCAATGAATTCCACAGAATAACTATCCACTAGCTGAACAAATTCCTCCTCCTCCTCCTCCTCCCTGTGCTAAAGGGATGTCCCTCTCTTCTGAGGCTGTGCCCTCTGGTCCAAGGCTCCACAACTATGGGATATGTGCTGTCGGTGTCTACTTTAGGCCTTTCAATGTTTGATAGGTTTTAATGAGATCCTCCTTCTAAACCAAAGAGGATACTGGACCCTCTCTGATACCAGCACATACTTCCTCAGATAAGGAGTTCCAAATTACTCAAGTCCTTGCAAGTATGATCTGACCCTTGCTTTAATGCCTCAACATTACATCCTTGCTTTTATATTCTAGTCCTCCTGAAATGAATGCTGACATTATATTAGCCTTCCTTAACATTGAGAACACCCTGTACCTTGAACTGGGTTTAAGTTCTGGGTCCACGAGTGAATCTGCAGATGCTGGAAATAAATAAAAACACAAAATGCTGGCAGAACTCGGCAGGCCAGACAACATCTATGGGAGGAGGTAGTGACGACGTTTCGGGCCGAAACCCTTCATCAGGAGGGTGTAGTTCTGCTTTGTATTCTTAAGTCATAATTCTCCACAGTCTCTCCCTACCCCACAGCAAATAGATTCCAAGCCCAGTGTCCACACTGACCAAAATTCTACCTGTTCAACTGTGTTTGAGCAAAGATGAGCAGGAGTTGTTTTAGCCAGAGAATGGGGAGTCTGTGGAATTCATTGTCACAGACAGCTGTGGAAGTCAGGTCATTGGGTATATCTAAAGTCAAGGTTGATAGGCTCTTGATTAGACAGAGGTTATGAGGAGAAGACAGGAGAATGGGGTTGAGAGGGGAAATAATTCAGTCATGATGGAATGGTGGAGCAGTATCAATGGGCTGAATGGTCCAATTCTGCTCCTATGTCTTACAGACTTGTATCTGCTAAATCTTTCAGATCCACATCTGTCCAGACGTTTTTTGAATGTTGTTGTGACCACCTTGGACCTGATCAGTTTCTTGGTGTGCTCATGGAATCAGATGTGGAGACCGTTTACCCCATCATGTTGGTGCAAGTAACAGAAGCTCCACAATGTAATCCCAGCATGGACTGAAGCAGGTCATAGCATGCCTCCAACCTTTCATGCTGAGAGCTGTACTGTGCAGCTTTTCACTCCTCTACAGTTGGCCTTCCTTATCCCGGAGAATTGGTTCTGGGACCCCCCCCCCCCCGCAGATACCAAAAAACGCGGATGCTCAAGACTCTTATATAAAATGGCGTATTTTCATATAGCCTAGGCACATCCTCCTGTATACTTTAAGTCATCTCTAGATTACTTTTAATATCTAATACAACATAAATGCTATGTAAATAATTGTTATACTGTATTGTTCAGAGAATAATGATAGGAAATAAAAGTCTCTAAATGTTCAATACAGACACAACCATCATAGCTCTTCTGGGAACACTGATGCCGCCTTGGCATCAGCTGATCCTGATTCTCCCGTGATCTTTAAGTTCTTGAGGCTGTAGCTCTTTACATGGCTAGCCAGCCATCCCGTACTAGCTTTAAACGCCTTCCTCTCGCTCACAATTAGTGAATGAATGAGATGCGAGGCGAACAGTGTTCAAATGAGTAATACTTCTAATCATATCTAGATTACAGTACTTATACCTAATACAATGGAAATGCTATGTAAATACTTGTAACACTGTATTGTGTAGGGAGTAAAGACACTTTGGAGGAGGCTTAATAATGCTAAAGTCAGGATCTGTGGAGGTTGAGGGCGGAGGACCACTTCGGCAAGCGACGTGCCACTTTTCAAAAGATCTAAGATTTCTACTTTCTCAGCAAGAGATAGCACTTTATGCTGCCTCTTAGCCTTTGAGGAATTGCTTTGACCACTTAATTGTTTTTCGGAGACATTTTTTCACAGAAACAAAGTGGTGACGGAATGAGACGCAAGGTGAACAATGCTCAAACAACAAGTGCTGGAGAGACACCTTCCGGGTTTTCGCAATCCACAGTTGGTTGAACCTGCGTATGCGGGACCTGTGGATGAGGAGGGCCGACTGTACGAAGGGAAATAGAACAGTCTCATTTATTTGAGATCTTTTATCGTTTTATGTTTTTTCGATAGAATTTACCTTGACTCCCTCTGTTTTCAGTTATAATGTTCCAGGCCAGGCACATTTGTAAATCTCCGCACCCTCAGCATTGCAGTCACATCATGCACTGTGATTTAACCTGTCAGATTGTTAGAGAAAAGTGCAAGTTGTTCTCTTGTATTATTTATTGGGACAATTGAACCTGCTAACCTGTACATCTTTGGATTGGGTAAGTGAAACTGGAGCACCTGGAGAAAATGCACAAGTTCTACCGGGTGGATCTACAGACTCCTCACAGATCAAAGGTTCATTTAATATCAGAGAATGTATGCAACCTGAAATGACGCCAGAACACCAAGCCGTAATAGCTTCAAGCTTACCACTACTCTACCGTAATCTTCCTTGGTTATAAAAATGAGGGATACTGTGTGAAATCTCACTCCTGAGGGATGTGTGAGGAAGGCACCAAAGCTCTTGAGCTTGTTACCCATTAACAGGTTGTGGAAGCCACCTTGCCCTTCAATTTTAGTTGCTCCCTTTTGACATTAAAGAAAATTACTGATGCTGAGTTCTCTGTCACTGGCAGGATATCTGTTATCTATCTCTGTTTCATAATCTGCTACAGAGAAAACACCTATTTTTGTTTTCCTAACACTAACCTTATAGCACAAGACCTCCAATCCAGGCAGATTCTTGGTAAGCCTTTTCTGCACCTTTTCCAAAGCCTCCATATCTTTCCTATAATGAGCAACCAGAATTGAATACAATATTGGCAGAGTTTTATAAAACTGCAATATAACTTGAATTCAGTGCCCTGACTAATAAGGGCAAGCATCATGTATGCCTTCTTTATAGCCATTTTCTATCTTTGTAGCCACTTTCAGGGAGCTATGGACTTGGAACCCAAAATACCTCTGTATGTCATCACTCTTCAATAAACAATATTGCCCAATAATATTTTTGAGTGACAACCTGTTGAATTATTTGCGTGCATTGAGCTACATCTTGCAGTGTTTGTAATCTGTGACCTCATAGAAACATAGAAAACCTACAGCACAATACAGGCCCTTTGGCCCACAAAGTTGATCCAAACATGACCCTATCTTAGAAATTACTAGGCTTACCCATAGCCCTCTATTTTTCTAAGCTCCATGTACCTATCCAAAAGTCCTTAAAAGACCTTATTGTATCCACCTTTACCACCATTGCTGGTGGCCCATTCCACTGACATCACTTCCTACGTTAAAAAAAACCAACAAAGACATCTCTGTACCTACTCCCCAGCACCTTAAACATGTGTCTTCTTGTGACAACCATTTCAGCCCTGGCAAAAAGCCTCTGATTATCCACTCGATCAATGCCTCTCATCATCTTATACATCTCGATCAGTTCACCTCTCATCCTCCGTCATTCCAAGGAGAAAAGCCCGGGTTCACTCAACCTGTTTTCATAAGGCATGCTCCCCAATCCAGGCAACGTCCTTGTAAATCTCTGCACCCTTTCTATGAGGCGACCAGAACTGAGCACAATACTCCAAGTGGGGTCTGACCAGGGTTCTATATAGCTGCAACATTACCTCTTGGCTCCTAAATTCGATTCCGCGATTAATGAAGGCCAATACACTGTATGCCTTCTTAACCACAGAGTCATCCTGCGCTGCTGCTTTGAGTGTCCAATGGACTCGGACCCCAAGATCCCTCTGATCCTCCACACTGGCAAGAGTCTTACCATTAATACTATATTCTGCCATCATATTTGACTGACCAGACTGAACCACTTCACACTAATCTGGGTTGAACTCCATTTGCTGTTTCTTTGCCCAGTTTGACATCCTATCAATGTCCCGCTGTAACCTCTGACAGTCCTCCACAGTATCCACAACACCTCCAACCTTAGTGACATCAGCAAACTGACTAACCCATGAATCCACTTCCTCATCCAGGTCATTTATAAAAATCATGAAGGGTCCCAGAACAGATCCCTGAGGCACTCCGCTGGTGACTGACCTCCGTGCAGAATATGACCCATCTATAATCACTCTTTGTCTTCTGTGGGCAAGCCAGTTCTGGATCCACAAAGGATGTCCCATGCCTCCTTTCTCAATAAGCCTTGCATGGAGTACCTTGTCAAATGCCTTGCTGAAATCCATATACACTACATCTATTGCTCTACCTTCATCAATGTGCTTAGTCACATACTCAAAAAATTCAATCAGGCTCATAAGGCACGACCTGCCCTTCACAATGCCACGCTGACTATTCCTAATCATATTATACCTCTAAATGTTTATAGATCCTGCCTCTCAGGATCTTTTCCGTCAACTTACCAACCACTGAAGCAAGACCCTTTGGTCTATAATTTCCAGGGCTATCTACTCCATTTCTTAAATAAAGGAAAAACATCCACAACCCTCCAATCCTCCGGAACTTCTCCCGTCCCCATTGATGATTCAAAGAGCATCGCCAGAGGCTCAGCAATCTCCTCCCTCACCTCCCACAGTAGCCTGGGGTACATGTCATCTGGTCCCGGCGACTTATACAATTTGATGCTTTCCAAAAGCTCCAGTACATCCACTTTTTTAATAGCTACATGCTCACTATTTTCAGTCTACTGCAAGTTAGCAGTACAATTACCAAGATCCTTTACCATAGTGGATACTGAACTAAGGTATTCATTAAGTCCCTCTGCAATTTCCTCCGGTTCCATATACACTTTCCCACTGTCACACTTGATAGAGCCTATTCTTTCGAATCTTATCCTCTTGCTCTTCACATACTTGTAGAATGCCTTGGGGTTTCCTTAATCCTGTCCGCTAAGGCCTTCTCATAGCCTTTTCTGGCTCTCCTAATTTCCCTTTTAAGTTCTTCCTGTTAGCCTTATAATCTTCTGGATCTCTATCATTACTTAGCTCTCTGAACCTTTTGTGAGCTTTTCTTTTCTTGACTGGATTTATTGCAGCCTTTGTACCCCACGTTTCCTGTACCCTTGATGCACCATCAATAACTCACTCTGAGACGTAAGGCGAGATATCGGCTTTTATTGACTGAAGAAGGAACCAGCAGTAAGTGACCATCATATTACATCCTGGAGAATGAGGCAGAGGATCAGACCTCGATCGCCTTTATACAGGGGCCTGTGGGAGGAGCCACAGGAGCAGTCAGAAGGGGGCGTGTCCAGACAGGCACATAGTTCACCACAACCCTACCATAACTTCCCTGTCTCATTGGAACGTACCTATGCAGAACTCCACACAAATATCCTCTGAACATTTCCCACATTACTTCTGTACTTTTCTCTGAAAACATCTGTTCCCAATTTAAGCTTCCAATTTCCTGTGTTATAGCCTCATAATTCCCCTTACTCCAATTATACGCTTTTCTAACTTGTCTGTTCCAATCTCTCTCCAATGCTATTGTAAAGGAGATAGAATTATAGAAGCATAGAAAGCCTACAGCAAAATACAGGCCCTTCGGCCTACAAAGTTGTACCGAACATGTCCTTACCTTAGAAATTACTAGGCTTACCCATAGCCCTCTATTTTTCTGAGCTCCATTTACTTATCCAAAAGTCTCTTAAAAGACCCTATTGTATCCAACTCCACCACCATTTCCGGCAGCCCATTCTACACACTTCTCACTCTCTGAGTAAAAACCTTACCCCTGACATCTCCTCTGTACCTACTGCCCAGCACCTTAAACCTGTGTCCTCTTGTGGCAACCATTTCAGCCCTGGGAAAAAACCTCTGACTACCCACACGACCAATGTCTCTCATCACCTTATACATCTTTATCAGGTGTATGATCACTATCCCCAAGATGCTCTCCCACTGAGCGATCTGACACCTGGCCAGGTTCATTTCCCAATACCAAAACAAGTACAGTCTCTCCTCTTGTAGGCTTATATACACATTGTGTCAAGAAACCTTCCTGAACACACCTAACAAACTCCACCCCATCTAAACCCCTTGCTCTAGGGAGATGCCAATTGATACTTGGGAAACTCTTATTATTACACCTTTCCAGGATCTGTTTCCCTATCTGCTCCTCAATATCCCTGTTAATATTGGGCGGCCAATGAAAAACACCCTGTAAAGTTATTGACCCCTTCCTGTTCCTAACCTCCACCCACAGAGACTCTATAGACAATCCCTCCATGACGTCCACCTATTTTGTAGCCGTGACACTATCTCCTATCAACAGTGCCACGCCCCACCTCTTTTGCCTCCCTCCCTGTCCTTTCTGAAACATCTAAAACCCAGCACTTGAAGTAACCATTCCTGTCCCTGAACCATCCAAGTCTCTAATGGCCACCCCGTCATAGCTCCAAGTACTGATCCACGCTGTAAGCTCATCCGCTTTGTTCACAATACTCCTTGTGTTAAAATAGACACATCTCAAACCGTCCTTCTGAGTGTATCCCTTCTCTATCACTTGCCTATCCTCCCTCACACACTGTCTCCATGCTTTCTCAATTTGTGAGTCAACCACCTCTTCAGCATTCTTTTCAGTTCGGTTCCCACGCCCCAACAATTCTAGTGTAAACCCTTCCCTTGTAGCCTTAGGATTTTGGTCCCCGCCAGGATTTTGGTCCCCCTGGTATTCAAGTGCAACCCGTCCTTTTTGTACAGGTCACACCTGCCCCAAAAGAGGTCCCAATGATCCAGAAATCTGAATCCCTGTCCCCTGCTCTAATCCCTCAGCCACGCATTTATCCTCCACCTCATTCTATTCCTATACTCATTGTGGCGTGGCACAGGCAGTAACCCCGAGATTACTACCTTTGCAGTGCTGTTTCTCAACTTCCTTCCTAACTCCCTGTAGTCTTTTCACAGGACCTCTTCCCTTTTCCTACCTATGTCGTTGGTACTAATATGTACCACGACCTGTGGCTGTCGTCCCTCCCACTGCAGGATGTCTTCGACGCGATCTGAAACATCCCAGACCGTGGCACCTGGGAGGCAAACTACCATCCGAGTTTCTTTCCTGCGTCCACAGAATCGATTGTCTGACCCCCTAACGATAGAGTGTCCTATCACTACCTCCTTCCTCTTCCTTTCCCTACCCAACTGAGCCACAGGGCCGGACTCTGTGCCAGAGGCACGGCCACTGTTCCTCCCCCAGGTAAGCTGTCCCAAGCCCCCCCCAACAATACTCAAACAGGATTACTTAATGTCAATGTTTACAGCCACAGTGGTACACTCTAGTGCCTGACTCTTCCCCTTCCCTCTCCCGACTGTTACCCACTTGTCTGTCTCCCACGGCACCAGTGTGACCACCTGCCTGTAACTCCTTTCTATCACCAGACGTAGGTCATCAAGCTGCATTTCCAGTTCCCTAACACAGTCCCTTAGGAGCTGTAGCTCGACACACCATATGCAGATATGGCCATTCGGGACGCTGGGAGACTCCAGGACCTCCCACATCTGACAGCCAGCACAGAAAACTAGTCTCACACACATACTACTTCCTTTGCACAATTCACACAGGTAAACCTACCTCACCTCGTTACCGCCTAAGCCTATTGAACATCAGCCCTATCACTCTGCCACCTCCCACTCCGAATGCTGCCTGCTGGATATATATAAATGCCACTTCAATATGGATGGGACCTGCTTCAGATAAGTCAAGTCAAGTCAATCAGCAGAATCATCAGATAATGAGCAGAAGTTACAGAAGTGAATGTTGTCTTTCCTGGAAGATGAAATGGTCAAAAGCGAGTCGTTGGATGGAGGCTATTAGTTCTTTGTGACGTAGTGTGTGGATGGACTGAGAAACTGCAGATCAAGCAAAAAGTCAAGTCACGGGGATAACACCCTCACAGTGTAACACTACCAATGGGCAAGTCGGGGTTTGCCCAAAGAGCTGTGAGTACATGGATCTAGCTTCTGTAGTGAAGGATTTAGGCGGAAGAGAGGGGTGGAGATGTCGGGAACAGGGTGACTGGTAGGAGGCAAAGACTGGACTTAAAGGGGGCATTTTTTGGTTGGTTGCTGGTGACACGTGGTATTCTGCAAGGTTAAATATTGCGACTGCATCGTTTTACGTTATTCATCAATGATTTGGTGATGCAGTTGATGCTTTATAGCCAAGTTTGTGAACAATATGAAAATAATTGGCATGGCAGGCAGTGCTGAAGCAGGGACAAGAACTTAGACAGTTTGGGAGAATGGGCAAAGAAGTGGCAGATAGAATATAGTGTAGGGAAGAGTATGGTCATGAAAGGTGCAGACTTTTCTAAACGGGATCAGAATTGGAAAATCAGACGTACAAAGGGTCTTGGGAGACCTCGTGCAGGATTCCCTAAATGTTAATTTGTAGGCTGTGTCGCTGATAAGGAAGGGAAATGGAATGTTAACATTCATTTCAAGAGGATTAGAATATAAGACATGACGTGATAAGTCATCAGCCAGACTGCACTTGTTATTTTGGGCCCCTCATGTAAGATGTGCTGGCGTTGGAGAGGGTCCAGAAAAGGCACTTGGGAGTAATTCCGGGAATGAAAGGTTTAACATATAAGGAGTGTTTGATGCTTCTCAGCGTGATTAGAATAATGAAGATGGGGGAATCTCACGGAAGCGTATCAAATATTGAAAGCTCTAGCTAGAATGGATGTGCAGGAGTCTCGGACCAAAGGGCACAGCCTTATGATGGAAGAATATCCTTTTAGAACAGTCGAGGAGAATTTTCTTTAGCCAGATATAGCTAATCTATAGAATTCATCTTCACAGACAGCTGGGGAGACCATGTCATTGGTTATATTTAAAATGAAATTTGATAGGTTCTAGATTCATCAGTGCATCAAAGGATAGAGGAAGAAAGCAGAAAAATGAGGTTGAGAGGTATAATAAACCAGCCATGATGGAATGGTGGAGTACACTCGATGGGCTGAATAGCCGAACTATGCTGCTATATATTGCGGTCCAAAACAACAGTAGGATAAACGGGGTGGGATCTCTATTAGAGAACCGGGCAATGACAGGAAGAGAGAAAAGATAATAAGAGATAGGCAATTTAGTCCATCGAGTCTGCTGCACCATTTGTTGATGGCTGCTTTACTTTCCCTTCCAACCTCTTTACCGTACCGTCTCCCATAACCTGTGACACCCTGCCTAATCAAGGCACCATCAAGCTCTGTTTTAAAAATACGCAGTGACTTGATCTCCATAGCCGTCTGTGGCAATGAATTCCACAGGTTCACCGGCCTCTGTTCTTGTACTCTGAGAATGTGCCCTCTGGAACTAGACTTCCTCACTATTGGTAGTATCCTTTCCACATGCACTCTTTCTAGGCCTTTCAATATTCAATAGTTTCCAAAGCGATTCTTCCCTCATTCTTCTAAACTCCAGTGAGTACATGCCGAAAACCATCAAAAACTCCCCTCATAAATTAAACCTTTCATGAATACAGAACATTACAGCACGGTGCGGGACTTCTGACCCACGATGTTGTACCGACCTTTTAACCTATTCTATGATCAATCTAACTATTCTCTCCTACGTAACTCTCTATTTTATATAATTCATGTTCATATCTAAGAGTTTCTTAGCTGCCCCTAATGTATCTGCCTCTATCATCCGTATGCTATCCACCCATCACCTCAACCATTTCTGCCTTGGGGAAAAAGGTCTCTGGTTATCCAAGGTCTAATAGAGCTGTAAATTTATCTCACAGTTCTTGAACTTAACTCCCTGACTAATGAAGACCTATATGCCATATATCTTCTTAACAACTCTGTCAACTTGCCTGGCATCATTGAAGTATTTATGGATGTGGAGCCCAAGATTCCCCTCTTCCTTCACACAGTCAAGAATTCTGTCATTAACCTTGTATTCTGCCTTCAAATTCGACCTTCAAGAATGAATCACAACACACTTTCCTAGGTTGACTCCATTTACCAATTTTCAGACCAGCTCCACATCCTGTCAAAGTCTCGTTGCAACCTACAACAATCCACAACTCCAGCAATCTTTGTGTCATCTGCAAGGCTATTACCCTATCCTTGCATTTTGTCACCTAGGTCATTTCTAAAACTCATAAAGAATAGGGGTCCGAGAATAGATCCCTGCGGAACATTACTGGTCACCGATCTCTAGGCAGAATACTCTGCATTTACTACCATCTCCTGCCTTCTATGCCTTCAAGCCAATTCTGTATCCACACAGCCAAATTTCCTTGGATTCCATGTCTTATGACTTTCAGAATGAACCTACCACAGAAAGCCTTATCAAACGCCTTACTAAGCATGATATACAGCATATGCTCTCTCTATCTCCATTAATGCCCTTTATTACATCTAAAGTGATACCCCTGAGGCATCACCTGCTCCTCACAAAGCCATGCTGTCTATCTGTGATCAGACACTGCATCTCCAAATACTCGTAAATCCTGTCTCTAAGATTTCTCTCCAAGAATTTGCATACCACTGAAGTAAGACTCGCTGGTCTATAATACCCAGGGTTATCCATACTCCCTTTCTTGAACAACACCCCCCAGTCATCTAGTATTACTCCTGTGGCCACTGAGAATGCAAAAATTGTTGACAAAGCCACAGCTATCCCTTCCCGTCGTAACCTGGGTTATATTCTGTCTGACTCTGGGGACTTATTTATGCTACTATTTTCCAAAAGTTCTTGCACATCCTCTTTCTTAATATGAACATGTTTGAGTATACGGGCTTGTTTAACGCCGTATTCATAAACGACAGGCCCCTCTTACTTAGTGGTTCTCAAGGTTTTTATGACATGGAGCCTTACCATTAACTGAGGGGTCTGTGGACCTCAAGTTGGGAACGACTGCTTACTGAAGCAACGTATTCATTAAGGACCTCCCTTCCTTCTCTGGCTACAGTCACATCTTTCCTTTACTATCTCTGATCGGTCCTACCCTCACTCTAGTCATCCTCCTGGTCGTCACATACGGGTAGAACTCTTTGGGGTTTTCCTTAATCCTATTCACCAAGGCACTTTCTTGCCCGTACTAGCTATCCGAAATTCATTCTTCAGCTTCTGCCTGGCTACCTTGCAACTTTTTCGGGTTCTGTTTGATCCTTGTTCCCTATAAGTAAATTCCACATCTCTTTTCAACCATGGTTCCTTCATCCTACCATCTTTTCCCCGCCGCAATGAGACAAACCTATCCAGATCCATCAGCCAATGATCCCGAAACAACCTCCACACTTCTGTTGTGCATTCCCCTGAGTTCCCCTGGTTTCCAATTTATGCTCCCCAGTTCCTGCCTAATGGCAACGTGATTTCCCCTCCCTCATTTAGCTACTTTACCATACTATCTGCACCTATCCTTGTTCAAGGCTATGGTGAAAGTCAGGTAATTGTCTCCAAAATACTCACCCACCGAGAGATCTGACATCTGACCTCGTTCATTTCCTAACTCCAGATCTAGTATGGCCTCTCCTCGAGTCGGTCTGTCTACATATTGAGTTAGGATTTCTTCCTCGACACACCTAACAAATTCTGGCCCATCCAAACCTTTTGCACTAATGAGATGCCTGTCAATATTAGTGAAGTGTAGTTCCCCATGACAACAGTGCAGTTACTTTTGCATCTTTTCACCCTTCCATCCTCTGCAGCCATTCGAGCTGCTCATCCTCCTCCTTTAGAATGCTATGGACTAGATCCGAGACAACCCTAAACCCGGCACCTGAGAGGCAACATACCATCCGTATCATTCTTGAGATCATACTCGTAAGCCTTCTCTAAACGTTTGTTGGATACGGAGCCCCCAGACTGCTCAGAATGCACTAAGCGTGTTCTGACCAAGACCACAGAAGAGGAACAAAATCGCTGTCGGACACGGAAATCAGTGTTGATCAGGAGGGGCAGAATGAGCTGTCTGAGCTGATTTGAAAGTAATTCTGTGTGTGGCTCCTGAGCTGCACATTATCCGCTACTAATTCCCCCTACGTACTGTGAGCAGCTGAGTAACGACAGACCACGATAAACCCACCGGTGTCTCATCTTTATTACGATTGGTTTTACACAAGATCCAATCACAACCTGGTCAGCATCTATGGGATTTCTTCCTGTTGGACTAACGTAGTGCTTGTTGCAGTCACTACACTGGATTTTGTAGATAACGTTTATTCTATCAATCACATTCTGTTGCATGTCGAGTTTTGATAGGTTTATCAAAGTTGCATTCAAGAGGATTGCGTCCTATTGCAACACCACAGACACAAAACTGTAAGAAGCGCTTCTTTTCAAGACCTTTCTCTTTTTTTTAAACTAATTTTTTATTGAAACATTAACAAATTACGTTCAATACAACCAACTGCCAATTACATTTTGACTGTAATTTGACCCAGCCACCCCCAACCTTCTTCACCATCGCCCCTCTATCCCTCTCCCCTCCACCCACCAACTGAATAGTAGTGCATACACAGACAAAACATTCCTATTTTAACAAAAGATCATTTAAGTTAGATATCAAATTTGTCCACATTAACATTATGTTTGGTCATGCATCATTTACTCTGGCTGATGAAAGTTCCAAGTAAGAAATGTCCAAAAAGCTCCGAAGCCACAGAGTATATAAAATATCACGGGAAGGTTTCCAACGCTGGACTACAATCTTCTTAGCTGCAGTTAGGCCTGCCAGCCAGACATTGCGTGTTTTTTCCGTAAGGGAAAGGTGTGAGTCATCATTTAGAACCCCCATTAGTTCTGTAAGAGTACTGATAACCTTCCCCCACAAACCAAAAACCCCTGGACATTCCCATATAACATGTATAAAAGAGCCAATGGTTCAGTGAGGGCAAAATGAGCAATATGGGTTAGGAACCAATCCCATTTGATATCTAATTCTCGGTGTTGAATATGCTCTATGACAGAATTTCAAGTGTATATACCGATGATTTGGGGTTTTCGAAGCACTGGCAGCATTATCCCTAATCGCATCGGTCCCTATAAGTCTTGTCCCTATTCAGATATGTCCCTATCCCAGGCTTTCATTCCTGATGTAGGCATATAATTCTGGGAGTTTAATTTATCATAGATATATGACACTATCTGCCCTGGAGCACCCTGTATCCAACTTAAAATGGGATGGTCCCTTAAATCTGACCCCCAGGGAACACCATAGGCTTTACAAGCTGATCTTACTCTAAAGTAGAAGAAAAGAGGGTGTTTATCAATATTATATCGAGATATCAGTTCTTGAAAGCTAAGGAGAGTACTAGCCCCATTAATATCTTGAAGAGTAGCAATACCTTTATCCTCCCAAGTTCTGTTAGTGAATGGTTTCCCCCCAGATAGAAAATGATTATTGTTCCATAATGGAGATGATTTGCCATACGCTTTTAAATTTTAGGAATTTTTCTGCTGCTCTAAACACTTGTAGCATATGGATTAAAATTGGACCATAATACAAATCACATTTTCTAGTGGACATACCTATAAGGAGAAAGTCCTTCAACCTTATTGGTGCTATTAGCTCTTGTTCTACATTTTTCCATCATGAAACTTTATCCTCCTCCATCCAATAGCTAAGACTTTTTTAATACAAATGTCCAGTGATACAATTTAAAATTTGGACATGCCAGTCCCCCATTTGACTTTTTGAATTGTAGAGTTGACCACTTTATATTGGGTCGTTTACCGTTCCAAACATAGTAAGGAGTCCAGTTTTTGCCAATATCCTGCTGGAGGTGCAAGTGGGATCATTGAGCTGATAAAGTTAATGCGGGGTAAGATGTTTATTTTAATGACCGATATAGAGGCTGGGACTGATGCTGGCAGGTGTCTCCATCTATTAATATCTATTTTTTTTTCAAAATTAAAGAGTAATTTGTTTTAGTCACAGATGATAGACAATAGACAATAGGTGCCGAATTAGACCATTCGGCCCTTCGAGCCTGCACCGCCATTCTGAGTCCATGGCTGACCATCTACTATCAATACCCGGAGAGTCTAGAGTTTTGGTGTCCTCTAATGACAATGCAGAGAGGTCTAATCCACTAAAAAAAAATCAGTGAAGTCATTCTCAGAAGGAACTGAGCCACTTGTATACAATTCTTTAAAGTAATTCTTGAATGTCTCATTTATTTCCTCTGTTGAAGATACTACTCCACGTTTAGCACATCTAATTGCTGGTTTAGACCTTTTAGCTTCCTGCTGTTTGAGCGTTAGTGCCAAAAGCTGGCTCGTTCTGCTGCCTTCTGCATAATACTTATGTTTGGTTATATGGTTATCTGACCCTGCTTTTCAAGACCTTTCATTGGAACGGTCATCCGAGAAGCTTCATCCGAAGGTGCTTAAGGTCAGAAACCCGATTATACAAGCTACACGTAGGACGAATTAGTCAATTGTATTGCCGTGTGTAAAGAACGTCTCGGAAATGACAGCAAGACTGCTCAGCAACACAGCATCACAGCTGCTCGTAAAGCGACTGTAATTTTGAGAAGTAACCTATCAAAACTCAAAGCGCAACAAAATTTGACTGTTTGGCGATCATTCAAACTTGAACACGATTGGATCTATTGTCATTAATTAGAACTGCAACTTAAATTTTTTCTACGTAAGTAAATGTCCTCACGTATCTTCCAAATTTTATTCCATCCGTTCTACCCTCTACTGTTTATCTGACCTGGCAACATCACCTCAGTCTGTACATCGTTCTGACAAACCAGACTATCATCAGCCATCACGGAGATGTTTCACCTAGTTCCCTTGTTTAAACATTTTGATAAAGACTCTGAACCGCTTGAGTGGTTTCTATAGTAATAGGAAGAGGGAGGAGGTGCTGAAAACAGACTACAGGGAGTTAGGAAGGAAGCTGAGAAGCAGGACCTCGGGAGTACTGCCTGTGCCACGCAACAGTGAGTATAGGAATAGAGTAAGGTGGAGGATAAATGTGTGGCTGAGGGATTGGAGCAGGAGGCAGGGATTCAGATTTCTCCTTTGGGGTAGGCGTGACTTGTACAAAAAGGACGGGTTGCACTGGAATCCCAGGGGGAACCAATATCCTAGCAGGTAGGTTTGCTAAGGCTATCAGGGAGAGTTTAAACTAGAATTGCTGGTGGGGGGGGGGAAGGTGTAGGAGCCCAACTGAAGAGACGTAGGGAGGGGCTGTTGGCTCACAAATAGAGAAAGATTGGAGACAGTGAGAGAGGGAGGATAGGCAGATGATAGAGAAGGGATACACTCAGACCGAAGGAAGAAGAATGCAAGAAGAATCATGAACAAAACAGATGAGCTCAGAGTGTGGATCATTACTTGGAGTTATGATCTTGTGGCTATTATAGAGATTTGGATGGCCCAGGGGCAGGGATGGTTACTTTGAGTGCCATGCTGTAGATGTTTCAGGAAGGTTAGGGAGGGGGACAAGAGAGGTGGGGGCGTGGCACTGCTGATCAGAGTTAGTGTCACAACTGCAGATAAGGAGGATATCATGAAGGGATTGTCTCTTGAGTTTCTGTCGGTGGAAGTTAGAAACAGGAAGGGATCAATAACTCTACTGGGTGTCGTTTTTTGACCACCCAATAGTAACGGGGACATGGAGGAGCAGATAGGGAAACCGATTCTGCAACGGTGTAATAATAGTAGGGTTGTCGTGGTGGGAGATTTTAATTTCCAAAATATGGATTGGCATTTCCCCAGAGCAAGATATTTAGATGGGTGCGGATTGTTAGGTGTGTTCCAGAAGGTTTCCTGACCCACACGTAGATAAGATTACAAGAGGAGAGACTGTACTTGATCTGGTACTGTGAAATGAACCTCTCCAGGTGACAGGTTTCTCGGTGGGAGAGCATTCTGGAGATAGTTATCACAATTCTATCTCCTTTACCATAGCATTGGAGAGAGATAGAAACAGATAAGTTAGGAAAGTGTTTAAGTGGAGTAAGGGGAAATAGGAAGCTATCGGGCAGGAACTTGGAAGCATAAATTGTGAACAGATGTTCTCAAGGAAATGTACGGCAGAAATGTGGCAAATGTTCAGGGGATATTTGCTTGGCGTTCTACATAGGTACGTTCCAATGAGATAGGGTAAGGTTGGTAGGGTACAGGAACCGTGATGTGCAAAGGCAGTTGAAAATATAGTGAAGAGGAAAAGAATAGCTTACGAAAGGCTCCAAAAACTAGGTAATGATAGAGATCCAGAGGAGATAGCAAAGGTACTTAATGAATACTTTGCTTCAGTATTCACTACAGAAAATGATCTTAGCGATTAGGGATGACTTACAGCGGATTCAAAAGCTTGAACATGCAGACATTAAGAAAGAGGGTGTGCTGGAGCTTTTGGAAAGCATGAAGTTGGATAAGATTCCAGGACCAGATAAGATGTACCCCAGGCTACTGTGGGAGGTGAGAGAGGAGATTGCTGAACCTCTGGCAATGATCTTTGCATCATTAATGGGGGCGGAAGAGGTTCCAGAGGATTGAAAGGTTGCAGATATTGTTCCCATATTCAAAAAAGGGAGTAGAGATATCCCAGGAAAGTATAGACAAGCGAGTCTTACTTCAGTAGTTGGTAAGTTGATGGAAAAGACCTTGAGAGGCAAGATTTATGAACAGCTGGAGAGGCATAATATGATTATGAATAGTCAACATGGCTTTGTCAAAGGCAGGTCGTGACTCACGAGTCTGATTGAATTCTTTGAAGATGTGACTAAACATATTGATGGTAGGGCAATAGATGTAGTGTATATGGATTTCAGCAAAGCATTTGATGATGTACCCCATGCAAGGCTTATCGAGAAAGTAAGGAGGCATAGGATCCAAGGATATCTTGCTTTATGTATCCAGAATCGGCTTGCTCACAGAAGGCAAAGTGTGTTTATAAACGGGTCATATTCTGCATGGAGGTCGGTGACCAGTGGTGTGCCTCAGGGATCTGTTCTGGGACTCCTTCTCTTCATGATTATTATAAATGACCTGGATGAGGAAGTGGAGGCATAGTTTAGTAAATTTGCTGATGACACAAAGGTTGGGGGTTTTGTGTATAGTGTGGAGGGCTGTCAGAGATTACAGCGGGTCATCGATAGGATGCAAAACTGGGTTGAGAAGTGGCAAATGGAGTTCAACCCAGACAAATGTGAGCTGGTTCATTTTGGTAGGTTAAGTATGATGGCAGATATCGTATTAATGGTAAGACTCTTGGCAGTGTGAAGGATCAGAGGGATCTTGGGGTCCGAGTCCATAGGACACTCAAAGCTACCGCACAGGTTGATTCTGTGGTTAAGAAGGCATATGGTGAAATTGCCTTCATCAAACATCGAATTGAATTTAAGAGCCATGAGGGAAAGTTGCAGCTACATAGAACCCTGGTCAAGCCCCACATGGAGTACTGTGCTCAGTTCACTACAGGAAGGATACGGAAGCTATAGAAAGGGCGCAGAAGCGATTTATAAGGTTTGGGAAGCATGCCTTATGAGGATAGGCTGAGTGAACTCGGCCTTTTCTCCTTGGAGCGGCGGAGGATGAGAGGTGACCTGATAGAGGTGTATAAGATGATGAGAGGCATTGCTCATGTGGATAGTCAGAGGCTTTTTTTCCAGGTCTGAAATGGCTAACACGAGTTTTAAGGTGCTTAGAAGTAGGTACAGAGGAGAAGTCAGGGTAAGCTTTTTACGCAGAGGGTGGTGAGTGCGTGGAATGGGCTACCAGCGACGGTGGTGGAGGCGGATACAATAAGGTCTTTTAAAAGACTGCTTGCTAGGTACATGGAGCTTAGAAAAATAGTGGACTATGGGTAACCTTAGGTAATTTCTTAGTAAGTACATGTTCGGCAGAGCATTGTTGGCCGAAGCACCTGTATTGTGCTGTAGGGCTTCTATGTTTTTATATGTTTAATAGATTTTGTAGCACCTTACAGACGACCTGCTGACAGTCAACATGCTCAGCTTCTTCTGCTTTTTTTTTTAAGCTATATACTCAAAAATCGCTGACCGACTTGTCGAACAAGATTTCTAATCCTATTTCCCAAGTGTTCTCATTGGACTTCCCTTAATAAATAGATGTCAGCATTCTTACAGGCCCGAGAGTAGAAAGAAACGCGTGTTGTAGTTCTCTCTTCACTATCTCTCAGTCTGTCTTTCTGTCTGTCTCTGTCTCTCTCTTCCACTTTGTCTCTTGCCTCTTCTCTCTCCCTCTATCACTCTCTCTCCTTCTGTTTACTTTCTTTACTCTTTGCACCTCTCTCCCCTTTCTCCCAACGCTCTCTATCTTTCTTTCGCATTGTCTTTCTCTCAATCTCCATCTTCACTGTGCTCTTTCAATCTGACACTACTCTCACTTTGTGTGGAAACTTTGGAATATGGAAGCAAAAGCACCCGTTATCAGAAATCACGATGAGTGGACTTATTAGTTTCTTTGCCAATTACTTCTGCAAAACCATTTTTTTACTATGGCAATTCCTTCAGTGCCATGCTGGCCTGTCGTTCTCCCAATACTTACGACAGGATTCCTTTGTATTTTCATGCATTTGTTTAACGTCACGGCCTTTTCTTTATTTGCATTTCTAATGAAGTCGTTCTCAGCCTGAAACAGGTCTACGTTAACATCTGCTATTTTATTCATTATTTTACATGTCCATAGAAACATTTTAGTCAGTCTTGATGTTTAATGCCACGTATCACCAGTGCCTTATTTTCCCCTATCATTTGCCTGGATCTTTGCTGATTTATCCAAAAGATCACTATTAGCGGAGTTAAAAAAATCGCAAACTAAGTTTGAAAATCCTTTGCACAAACTGTAATTAGCTGCTGTTTCAAGATGTGGAATTGAATGTTGCAGCAGTCTAGAGAAACCGTCTCAATTCCGATAAGGAACGAAGAGTGGGAACGACAGAGCGTGAGAGAGGCGGTGGGAAGGGAATAAGGTAGAGTGGAGGAAGAGACGGGGAGACAGAAGATCCGGGAGAAGAGGGGATGGAGAAAAAGTGAGTGAGTACGTGAGTGAGACAGAGAAAGACAGAGAGAGAGGGCAAGAAAGATAGCGAAAGAATGGAGAAAGAGAGAGACGGGGAAAGAGGAGGAGAGAGAGACAGGGAGAGAAAGAATACCTGCAAGAAATGGAATCAGGGTAGTATATGATGATATATACTTACATTGATAATGATTGTACTCCTCAAAGTCGCAACCCACAAAATATCTACCTCGCCTGAGCGACAATTGCTAATCACCCACTTTAACCACAACATCAATGTCGACCGTGTCTTCAGCCATCTCGGCCCAAGGTTCTGGAATTCTAAATCTCTACACCTCTCTGTCCCCCATGTACCATCTACATCGAGGACAAGCCTTCAGACTACGTGTATTTAAACCTCACCAACTGCTTCATTATGTGCCTTGGTGTCCATCTGCTCACTTTTGTCTACCCACCCAGCAGACTGGCTTTTCCAAAATGTCCCTTCTGGATAGCGCTATAGAACTATGAAAGCAACAACTTCACGTCATTTTAAAAATTTCTTCCCCCAGGCAGTTGTTTAATCTGATCAACCATTTTATTTGATCGGATCTGTGCATTGATTCAAACCTTCCCTCACGTTACCTTCCCAATCATTGCAGAAATTGCTTTCAATAAACAACCCTATTATTTGACTGATAGACTAAGCGAAATGCCTCTCCCACTTATTGTATTCAGGCTATTCATTATTTTATACAGCGTTTTAAATATTCTCTCTATAGACGCTGCTACAAAGCAAACAAGCCCTCCTGAAGCCTAGTGGGCCGCTCAGTCATTCAGGGAATATATATGAAGACAGAAGCAGAACCGAAGACTCAGGATGGCGATCCATGAAACATGATCGACCGAAATTATACTGTCAACAAATTGGTGTCCAAAGATACAAATGTTTCTTCTTATCATGCATACATACCAAACTTTATGGACTGTTTGCATTTCCTAATATGAATCCTGCCCAGTATTTTATCATCAACTTTGGATCGCTAGACACACAAAGTGCTGGAGGAATTCAGCAGGCCAGGGAGCATCTTTGGGAAAGTGTATAGTTGACGTTTCAGGACGAGACCCTTCATCAGGACTGGATCAGCTAGGCTTTGTTATGGAAAGGTCACTGCCCAGGAGTGGAAAACACTGCAGAAAATTATAAACTCTCAGCCAGCTCCATCATGGGCTCTCCAGCATCAAGGACACCTTCAAAAGACGGCGCCTCAAAAATACGGCATCCATCATTAAGGTCCCGCATTATTGACGACGTGCCTTCTTCTCACTGCTACCAACATGGAGGAGGTACAGGAGGAGCCTGAAAGTAGACACTTAACGTCTCAGGAGCAGCTTTTTCCCTGCGCCATCAGATTTCTGAACTGACAATCAACACATATATACAACTTACCATACATCTCTTTACTCTCTTATTGCACTGGCAACTTAAATTTTTAATATATTTCTATTGTATTTAGAATACTGTGTTCTTTTCCGGTCATCAGACTACTGGAAATAAATCAAAAGGTTCGAAGGAAGTGCTGAGAAATTTCACAAGAGGTGTTGCTAGGACCCGAGGACTCGAGTTATGATAGGTTGAATAGGGTAGGACTTTATTCCCCCAAGTGCGGGATACTGTGGGGCAATTTTATAGAGGTATACAAAATTATGAGGGGCATAGATGGCGTTAACGCAAGCAGGTGTTTTTCATTGAGGTTGGGTAAAATGAGAACAAGAGGTTAATGATGAATGCTAAAATGTTTAAGAGAATCATGAGAGGGAACTTCGCTCAGACAAGCTGCCAGTGTAAGTGGTGGGTGCTGGTTCGCTTGCAGTATTTCAGAGAAGTTCGGTGAGGAGCATGAAAAGGAAGTTTATGGAGGGCCATGGTCCTAGTTCAGCTCGATGGGAATAGAGTGTTAAAATTTCGGCATAGACTAGATGGACTGAAGCGCAGCAGCACTGGGAAGTGTGTTGGAAAGGAGGTGAGATTCCACCTCCCCCACTCACCTCATTCATGTAAACCCTGGCGAGCACAGGCCCAGTGTCATCAAACACTCCTCATACATTAACCGTTTCATTCATGGGAGCATCCTTACAAAAGTTCTCTGGATCCTTTGTTAGATAAGGGCCTGAAAGTCATCACCATGTTCTAACTGCAGTCTCACCAGTGCTTCAAAAGCCACTGGCATTAAATGCTTGCTTTAGAATTTCTAGTCCTCTAGAAATGAATGCTGTCATCTCTTTTGAGGGAGTAAGATATTTACCCCATTTGGGATTGGGAAATGCTCTGTACTAAATGGCTACCTGTTTCCTAAATTACAAGAATGACTGCACCATATTTTAGCTTTAATTAATACAAAGCTGTTTCCCTGGACTTAAGTGATATTAGGTTCTGCAGGAAAGCGAACCATACTTGGTTATTCTGTTGAATCAGTTTTAACATTCCACATCATGAATAGCTGCTTTCTACTGACACTACATGATCTGTAGCACTTGGAGCAGCTCACCATTTCATGAAAATCTTTAAGTTTATGCCCAGTAGCACTTACAATTTTATAGGAAGTTAATTTAGATTGTATATCTGCAGTTGACATGCAGAGGAAGAATGTCCCTCCGTTGGTCGAAGTCTACCATGGATGTTGCTTCCTAGGTGTCGAATGCAAACCAGGGCAGTCCAACATGGACAGCAAGCTGTGCCCATGCACCTGGCTACCCCTCCCCACGCCGCTAATGAATCCAAAAGAACAGCAGACACTGACACAGCTTGGCACTAACGGCATCGCAGAAGTTTCCACTCAATGTTGAACTCATAGGACTGCCTTACGAACTTCAGCTCCGGATTTTGCCCAATAGTCATATTCTCCCAGTTACTAGATCAAAATGAAGGATGTGGACTGTCAAATTCGAAGTCTCTTTCCTTTCCATTTGCCAGATAATGAAATATGGGAAAGATGTAGTCACCACTTGGGCAAGACTATCAGGAAGCAATGATCATTCATACCAAGTATCAGTCAGGCAATGGCCTTTTCAGCAAGCAGTCCCGGCACCAGCAAATGATTTATCCAATGACGCTTCCATTCCTGTATCCTCCACATAATACCACAAGACCTAGGACTAGTATTGCCATTTGGCCTATCGTGTCTACTCCGCCATTTAATCATTGCTGACCATTTATCCTCTCGGCCCCAATTTCCCGCCTTCTCCTCTATCCCTTCATGTCCTGATGAATCAAGAATCTATCAACATCTGCCTCAAGGATACATACAGAATTGGCCACCACTGCTGCCAGTCGTAAAGATTTCCATAGATTCACTACTCTCTGGTGAAAGAAATTCCTCCTCACCTTCATTTTGAAAGGACCGTCCTCTATTTGGAGGCTGTGTCCTCTGGTAGTAGACTCTCCCATCGTAGGGTATACCTTCTCCACATCCACTATATCTATGCATTTCACCAGTGGATAGGTTCTAATGATGTCTCCCTCCATTTGTCCAAATTCCAGTGAATATAGGCTCAGAGCCATCAAATGCTTTTCATATGACATACTTCTCATGAACAGCCTTTGAACCTTCTCCAGTTTCAGCACAACCCTTCTAAGATTCTTTAGTACTCTATTATGATTACTTTACTACGATTTACTAGCTTGTTTCTTTAAACTGCTGACGTTACGAATGGCTTCTGGCGTCCATAGATTCATAGAGCACTGCAGCACAGAAACAGTGCCGAACTGATATTCTGATTCGTCCAATGGACCTGCGCCTGGACTATATGTCAGGAACGGGGCCGGAAGGACCCAAACGCAGGACGCAGACACTGAAGCACTAGGGGGAGGACAGGATGGGGATGCCATGGCATTTAAGGGTAGAGCTGGGGTTCAGGTAGATAGAGTGTCAGGCAAGCAGGTAGGCAGGTCTAGGTGGCTAGATAAGCTGGCGGAGAGCCCTCCCTGGGCGGGCCGCATATATCCCGGGTAGGGCCGCCTCCCAGGCGGAAACACCGGAGGCCTGGGCAAGAAGTGAACTTCTAGGCGGGTGCGGGGCACAATCCCAGAGTTCGGGCGGAAGAAGAGGACGGGGCAGAACCCCGCCGGGCAGCGCCGGGTCAGCCGGACCCGCCCAACGGAGGCAAGGGATAGGAACGGGCAGAATCACCGCCGGGCAGCGGCAGGTTGGCCATAGGTCCAGTGTGACCAACACAACAGCCATTACAGGAAAATCGGGAAAGGCCGGCAGAGAGCGCAACCGCGCGAAAACAAACGAGCGGAGAAGCGGGACCAGCGCATGGGAAGAAAAGTGGGGGAGAGGACCAATCTGGCAGTACTGGTATGGGGCAGAGAAGCATGATGAGTAGATCAGAGCCCGGGCGGGATAACAGAATGCAGAGAATAGCTCGGAGCCGGCAGAGAAACAGGAAACAGAAAAAAACGACCACCCGCCTGGTCCCAGACCCAAGGACCCTTATAAGCACCTGCAGCTCAATGAGTCACAGAATTGCCTCCTTGAGCCAGGAGGGTCCTATCTAGTTCATGAGTGACAGGAGGGACAACTGCAGGATCCGGAGTCCGGAGCACTCAGACCAGACCGAGACCCGGAACGCAGACTCCGGTCTGGACCCTAATAACAACCCCCCCCCCCCACCCAAGGGAACCTCCTGGCGAGGAAAGCGGGGCTAGAGGGCCAGGGACGGTTGGGGGGGGGAATATCCAGAGCAGAGAGGACCCCAGGGTAACGGGAAATAGCCTCCAGTGCCTGTGTTGCTGGGTCCATACGTGGGGTGGTCGTTCTGTCAGGAACGGGGTCGGATCTACCCAAACGCAGGACGCAGACACTGAAGTACTAGGGGGAGGACAGGATGGGGATGACATGGCATTTAAGGGGGAGCTGGGGTTCAGGTAGAGTTTCAGGCAGGCAGAGCGGAGCGGGCCCCCGGGGTTCAGGCAAGCGGGCAGACAGGACTAGGTGGCTAGATAAGCCGGCGGAGAGCCCTCGCTGGGCGGGCCGCATATGTCTCAGGTAGGGCCATCTCCCAGGCGGAAACACCGGAGGCCTGGGCCCGATGCGGACCCCTAGGCGGGTGCGGGACACAATCCCAGGGTTCGGGCGGAAGAGGACGGGGCAGAACACTCGCCGGGCAGCGGCTGGTCGACCGGACCCGCCCGACGGAGGCAAGGGGTAGGAACGGCCATATGTCCAGGGTGACCAACACAACAGCCATGATAGCAGGAAGATCGGGAAAGGCTGGCAGACAGCGCGACCGCGCGAACAACACGCGAGCGGAGAAGCGGGACCACTGCATGGGAAGAAAGGTGGGGGAGAGGACCAACCTGGCAGTACTGGTACGGGGCAGAGGACCATGATGAGGAGTAGATCTGAGCCTGGGCAGGATAACAGAATGCAGAGAAGAGTTCGGAGCCGGCGGAGAACAGGAAACAGAACAAAACGACCACCCGCCTGGTCCCAGTCCCAAGGCCCCTTATAAACACCTGCAGCTCAATGAGTCACAGGTGTGCCTCCTTGAGCCAGGAGGGTCCTAACTAGTTCACGGGTGATGGGAGGGACAACAGCAGGACCCAGAATCTGGAGTACTCGGACCGGATTGAGACCCGGAACGCGGACTCCGGACCGGACCCTGACACGATAGCTCTCCAAAATTCTCCCATCCGCGTAATTGTACAAGCTTTTCTTAAATGTTGAAATCAACCTCCTTCGCTGGCAACCCTTTCCACGCTCTCATCTCCCTCTAAATATAGAAATATCTGTCAGGAGCGGGGACAGGAATGGACCCAAATGCAGGACGCAGTCACTGAAGTACCAGGGGTAGGACAGGATGGGGATACCATGGCATGTAAGGGATAATGCAGGCAGGGCTGGATCCCAGATTTCGCGGCAAGGCAGGAGAGCCCCCTGGGGCGGGCGCATAATTCTTGGGCAGGGCCACCTCCCAGGCAGGAACACGGAGGCTGGGCAAGACGTGGAACACATGGGCAGGTGTGGGCACAACCCGTAGGGAGCAATGGGTGGAAAGGGTCGGAGTCCTCAGGGCGGGCCACATGGATCCCGGGCACGGCCACCTCTCAGGCGGAAACACGGATGCCTGGGCAAGGCGGGGACACCTGGGCAGGTGCGGGGCACAACCCATCAGAGGTGAGTTGCAAAGAAGGAAACGGAGTTCCTCCGCTGGGCAACGGCAGACGGCCTGGCTTCCCCGACGGAGGCAAGAGAACAGAAGGGAGTTAGGTCCAAGGTGAGCAGCAGGACAACCGGGATACACCGGTAAGTAGGGAGAAGCAAGCAGACAGCGCGGGCAAGGCGAATACGGCGGAACAGCGGGACCAGCGCACACGAGAGAAGCAGGAAAACAAGACGAACCGGGCAGAACAAGTACAGAGCCGGTTGGAGAGCAGGATACGGAGCAAACTAACCAGATCCAGAACAAGTTAAACCGGCTTCAGAGTAGGCAAGGAGCAAAACAACCACCGCAACTAGGTTCAGCCCCCGAGCCCCTTATAAACACCTGCCCTTTAATAGGCGACAGGTGTACCTCCTTAAGCCAAGATGATCCGGTGGCTCCGGGTGACAGGAGGGCTGGCTGCAAAGCCCGGATTCCAGAGTCCACGGACTGGAGCAAGACCCGGAAGGCGGGTTCCAGACTGGACCCTAACAATACCCCATCAAGTTCTCCTTAAATATTTCACCTTGTATCCTTAACTTACGACCTCTGGTTTTGGTCCCAAACTCAGTGGAAAAGCCTGCGAGCTTTTATCCTATCTGCACCCGTCAACTTTAATATACTTGTATATCTACAGAGTATAATTGTCTCCCTGCACCTGTACAGATGAATTGGTCACCCTGCTTCATTGCCCCATTTGAATTCTGGTACGGAATGCTTTCTTACCCAGAAATCAGAAATACAATATACAGAAGTTAGGAAAATAAGTCCGTAGGATAGCAATGTCAAGGTGTGGGGCAAATGAAGGGACATGGATGGTATACGGTACCACTGCACTGTTAATGTACCACATTGATGGGCATTGCATTCAATGAAAAACTTGTTCCATATCTGCAGGTTGGTGTGAATAATCTGACACCACTCCTGGGGTAGAGTAGGGAATTCTGTTCAGAGAGCAGAGACACGTAAC